>NW_006788200.1:99794-130418 GCF_000442215.2 Lipotes vexillifer
CCCTACCCACTTTCTGCACGTCAGAATCCTGCACCTCCTTTGAGGAAGGCTTAGCTCAAGGTGTTATAACTTTAGCTAACATTCAGTGAGCCCTTTCCTATGTGCCAGCCCCTGCTCTTTGCTCTTTACACCTGTCTTCTCTTTAAACCCTCCCCGTCCAAGGACTGCTCCTTTGTCTGTGCCCACTGACTTAGCCTGCTGGAGGGGCTCAGGCCCTGCCTGACCCTGCCTGATCCTCCGGGTCCCTTCTTGGCCTGGAGTCTGAGCATGTGGTCTGACTCACAGCTCTCAGGAGTTGCTTCACCACTGAACCTCCTTGTGTCTTTGTGCTGCATCTATTAAATGGGGATAACAGCACCACAATGTTGTGGGTAAGATTAAAGGAAAGCTTGGGGAACTGTAGAACATGGTGCTGGACACGTGATGGGTGCTGAGGGCAATAGCAGTCAAGTCAGCATGTTTGCAACAACACTTCCCCCATGAAAACACTGCTCCCCCCCAAAAGTACTTCATTCAACGAATATCTGAGTGCCTACTACGTGCCAGGCACTGGCTAGTTACACACTGCAGCTTCTGTTACATCAACGCCTGTAACTTCGGCCTCTTTTTGCAAACTCCTCATGCTCACTTATCCTGCATGTTGTGTGTGGGGGACAGTCCTGGGTCCCATCTGGGGCTGTAGCTGAGCCAAGTTCGGCCTTCTGAAGGTCAACCCAAGAGCCCCTGTAATCACAAGGGACAAAAAACCATCCAGAGAGCAGAATGGCTGGGTTCTGCCACCCCCTGGTGTCAGTGTGCTCTCACTGGGAGCACCCCTGTATCCTACTACGGGCCGGGGAGGGAGAGAAGGCACTGAGGTACGAATTCTCCCACACAGTTCTGCACCATGTGCAAATCCAGGCCTTCTCTTGTGAGGAGTGCCCTCAGATGTGCTGCCTGGTGCCCCATCATCTGTCAGGGCCCTGGCTGCCTTCTTGGGCCCCCTGGGATGGCCCCAGACCTCACACCAGTCCTCCACCCTAATGGGAGCAGGGGTGTGGGGAGAATCTGATGGGGCTGGGCTGAGCTAGGCTGTGCAAGTCTGCACCTGCCCTGGATACCTACAGCCAGGTTGCTGCCACACCAATCTCTGCCACGAGGGCCAGGCCCCATTCCCCCAAGGGTCACAGCTAGGGCCTCCTACCTTTCCCTTCCTGGAACCCAGCCTCAACTGGGCCATCCTTGGGCCACAGTTATTCTCATCCATAACATCACAACAGCCTCCCACTGCTCTCCCAGCCTCCACCCTCCTCCTTCTGGCTCAGCCTGGCCACTGCAGCTAAATCGAGGGCTCCTCTGCCCCCCTAAATAAAACCCTTTTCTCTAGAATCCCCTCCCATCCAGACTCCATCCCGACTCCATCCCCTCCTACAAGCTAGGCTCCTCAGGCACAAGACCCTAAAGACCCACCTCCCACCACAATTCTTCCTGCACACTTTTGCTGGCCTAATTTTCTCTACCTGGGGTTTGGCCTACCCGACTCTGACAAAACACCCCTCCCTATATGCTGCAAAAGCCCACTCAAACCGATGGTTGGGTATATGGTTGCACAGACTGGACAATGTAGAAGGACACAGGGCTGCATCAGCCTAGAAATTCATCCACCAGGAGGGGAGCCTCTTTCTACTTTGTACAAGGGTGCCATATAGGCAGGTAGAAGTGCCAATCCATTGCTCCCATCGTCCTCTGAGAGCTCACAGCACTGAGACCATGTTTTCCTGGGCAAGGCACAGCATCTGACTCACCACACTGGATCTATTTTGTTTCCTTGTTTATTACTCAACACACAGGTGGGATCTGGGCTGGCCTCAGTGGGGAACAGGACAAATACAGCCCTAGCTCTCCTAAGGCTCAGAGCACATGGTTGCTTCCCCCATATAATCAGTTCCTCCCCTCTACCCTTCCCTTGTCTCCCTAGGCCTGGATTGGGTGGCAAACGGCACATAACTCTACAAAGAGTAATATCACTTCAGGGGGCCTCTCCTATTTCTAACTGAGCCAGAGAGATCTGGCAGCTGCCATGGGACCCTGGCGATTACAAGGCAGAATGTGTTCTCAGTGTTAGCCTAGGTGTCCTCTCTGCCCTCAAAGAAAGGCTGGGGTCCAGGCAAAGTCCCAAGCAAGGTGGACATGATCTGGGAATGCCACAATGTGTCTGAAGTGGGTACCACACACCAGCCTAGTGTCTCACTCTTACACCAAGTATGGCATCTTTGAGGAATTTCCTGTACCCACTGAGAAACTTCGTCTCTAGGGAAGAAGATGTCACCTGTAACAAGAGTCACGCTGCTTGACTATTCTGAGGCCCCTGAACAGTCTTTCATTGAGGCAGTTTCCCCATTCTAGGAGGCGCCTGACCGCTTTGGGAAACACTCCACGCCAAAGCAGGACAGAAGACCAGTTTGAGTTAGCATCTGCTGGATCCCACTTTCAGACAAGCATCCCGCACTGTAAAGACTTTTTTTCTCAGAGGCTGATGACTCCTGCCACATGTGGCTCTGTAGCCCCCAGGCACTTCCCTGTAGCCACAGAAGACCAAGGCTCCAGAGAGCTACCCTTGGACCCACGGCTGGCTGGGGGCCTCCTAAGGGTAGGGCAAAGGGGTCCTGGCACAGGGAAAAGGCTCTGAGACCATCATTCAAGCAATAAATGGTGGCTGTTACTATCATCATCATCATCACCATTATTTTGTTGACTCCTGCCCTTTATTCTTAACCCTAGCTCTAGCTCCAACCCTGCCTGTTGGATGAGCATATCAGGCCCAGAGTGCCCCTGCACGGCTTGTCCTCAGACACGGCAGACAGAAGGAGCTTAGGGAGCTGAGGGGATTAGGGAGGTCTCACTCTCTCCCCAGCTCAGGGGAGGTGTCCCTGTGGCCTGACTCAGGGCAATGGTGGCAGGGGGTGCCCACCACTACCTGGCCTACCAACCCTCTAGGTTCAAGCCTGATACCAGGAAGCACTTAGCAATGATGAATCAATTAAAACTCAGATCAAATCCTAATCTGTCAGATATTATCCATGTGACATTGGGCAAGTCAATTAACCTCTGAACCTCAGTAAAAAAAGAGCACCACCAACCTCCTAGGATTTGCTGTGAATATTAAATAACACAGGCAAAGTTTCAGTTAAGGATTTCAAAAGGGTCGCCTTCCTCCCCTTCTTCGGCTCAGAAAGAACCTTACTACCTCCTCTGATGATGCTGTTTGAGCATGAAATAATAATAAAACTAACATTCATAAAGCACTTGCTCTGGGTCAGGTTCAGCTTAAAGCCAGTTTAAGGTTCGAGCACTTCACATACATTATGAGACTGAATTTGCACATGGGGGTATGGGTGGGGGTGGGTAGAGACCCTTTAGTGGTATAACCTGGAGGAACCCAACACTCACAGAGGGGAGTGGCTGGGGTAGGCAGCAAAACTGGTGGATGACTGCACCCTGGGTGAGAGCCCAGGTCCTGTGTGGGGAGGGGGCAAGAGCTTTGGGCAGGGATTCAGAGGGGGTTCTCAAGGTTTCTTGAGAGGATGCAGGGGTGAGAGGCTGACTCCTGTGAGGGGGAGAGGTGGGCGCTGGCAGGGTGGGGACACAAGCCATGGACATAGCTGAGGAGCCAGGTGAACCCTGCTTTACAGAAATCGTGTACTCCGGCTGAAGGGTGGGCAGGAGGGGTTGTGAGGAGGCCCTCTCACCAGTATCAGGAAGCCCCAGGTCAGTCCCGGTCATGTCCTTGACCTGCTGTGGGACCTCGGGGTCCAACATCCTCAGGGTCTGCATCCTGGAGATGGACAAAGATGAAATGTCTGTCTCTGGACTTGGCCTTGGGGGACGAGTGGGCTCAGGGCCTAGTCTGCTCAGCGGATGGTCCTCACTATAAGGGGCGGGGGTAGTCGAGAACCGGAGGGAAGTTGTGAGGTCTCGGAGAGCAAGGCCCCTCATTTTCACTGACACAGGCACTTCCCAAACGCGGCCCGAAGCCCGCCAGAATTTGGAAGGGGGTAGACCTGGGGGGCCCAGGGTAGTCCTAAAAGGATGGCTCGGCAGCCGCGGCTGGGGGATCACCCTCCAGCCCGGGACCAAGACCCCACAGCGTGCCAGGGATGAGGATCACAGAAGAGGACGGGGAGAAGGGGGAGACTTACCCGAGAACAGCCAGAGGGAGCCCCCCGACACGAGGAAGAAGGTCAGCATGTCGGTCAGCGGTACCCAGATGGACCTGGCACGGCCTCCCCGGCCCACAGCCCCGCAGCCCCAGCAGAAGCAGCGCAGCCGCTGCCGCCGGGTATTTTTAGCCCCCGCCCCCCCCCCAACCCGGCTCCGCAGCGCCCCGCCTCCGCGCGCGGCTGCGGTGTCTTGGCGGGAGGGGGAGGGCGCCACGGGCCCGCTCTGCACCGGAGCCCTCTTCCAACCCCCTTCCAGCCCCGCCGCGGTCTAGGTCCGGGCGCTCCGCACGCTCACAACCGCGTGGGAACCGCCGAGGCCCCGGGCGGGGGAGGGGCCAGGCTGCAGAGCCGACCGGCCCTCTCCGCCCCGCCTAACGTCACGACCTGGAGTTCTGGGGAAACCGGCAGGAGAGGGCCGCACGGGCGACGAGCGCAGGAGCGCGACGCCGCGCGCACCCCACCAACGCGCGACCCTTACCCCTACCCAGCGCGATGCTGGCTTTTATGGCTGGACGGTCTCGGGTGGCACAGAGGTCGCGGTCACCTGTTCTAGAAGGCACACTTGCCGGTGATCCGGTTCCCGCTGATGCTAACGCCCCCTAGGACCCCCAGTTTGCAGACACCAGGAGCCTCTGGATGTCAGGTCTGCAAGCCAAAGAGGAGAGAGGGCGGTGAGGGTCTATTTAGGATCTGGAAAAGGGGCAGCTACGCCGGATTGTGCCCATATTCTCTGGGGATCTCAGATCTCTCTTTCTGGGAAGATTGGATCTGAGGCCACCCAAGGTCACAGGAGGCTCCATGTGGTAACAGGCTGCCACACAGGGTCACATGAAGTCACAGGAAGCCACATGGAATCACAGGTGTTCCACCAGAACACAGGCAATCCTGGTCTTCACACACAATCTTATGTGGCACATGAGGTCTCAAGAGGCCCCTAGTAGCTAAAATGAATGGCCACATAGGCAACCACGGTCACAGATCGACACACTGCTAGCTGAGCGGTTGTGTTACCAAACTGAACTCATCCCGCCTGAGGCACAGCAAAGCGAATCTACTGACACCAAGTTTTGGTGAAGGAAAGTACAGTGTTTATCGCAGTGCTCCAAGCAAGGGAGTGGAAGATAAACCTCATATACACTTCAACTTGGTCTTTGAGTTAGGATTTTTTTAAAGAACAAACAGGCTGGAATTAATTGTCTTGTGACATTTCTTCATTGTAGTTTTGAAAGTCAGGATGTCCCTGGTTTATGATGCTCTGGCCAGGTGGTCCATGGCTTGCAGTCTGTTAGCTCATCTTGCCCTGGAGAAACAACCTGAGTTTGTATATTAATGATGTTATCTCTAATAGCTTTTAGTACATTAATAATGTTATCAACAACAGCAATTTGAGTCATCTGATTCTGGTTGATTACTGTTTAGTTAGCAGAGGATTGAGGTCAGAGGGGATAAGAAAGGCGATAAAGTTTTGGGTAGAGAGATTAATCATAAACTCAGTAAAGGAACTCAGTTTTAGGGGGACTTGGCTTCAATCCTGAAACTAAGCGGGGCCCTGTGGGACTCCCAGGCACAGAGGTTTCTTTTTGTCCCCCATTTCTTGTAGGCAAGACTCCAGCCTCCGTGACCTTCCCGGAGTTCCAAAGGGCAGATTTGAACAGTTGCTAATCAAGGGAGGATCAGCCAAGAAACCACCTGAGTCAAGATTAGGAGACCTGACCATCTGAGACAGCACACACCCTAATCTTGTCAGCAACCCCACCCTTGGGAAGTATTGTCAAAACCCCTCATCAGATCGTCCTGGGTTGGGACACATAGTTTTTCGAGGCAGGAGCCCACTGCGTCCCTCTTTGCCTGGCAAAGTAACAAAGCTATCCTTTTCTACTTCACCCAAAACTCTGTCTCTCAGATTCCATTTGGCACTGGTGTACAGAGAAGTTGAGCTGTCGGCATCAATCCCCACTCCTGTTTTAACTTTCCCCCAAATCTTTGAGGGAACAGAGTGATGACTATTCTATTTCCTGCTGCTTCCTGCTGAAATGGGGCATAGTCCTGCCTCAGTTTGGGGAATGGAAACATTGCATACCAAGTTGGACATGTTTCCGAGTTCCAGGTCTTAGACCCAAGACTTATGTGATTAAATTTTAGTCCCCTGGTCCACCATTTTGGTGCAACAGCTTATAGCACATTTTTAATTTATTTTTCAAAACATCTTTATTGGAGTATAATTGCTTTACAATGGTGTGTTAGTTTCTGCTTTATAACAAAGTGAATCAGCTATACATATATCCCCATATCTCCTCCCTCTTGTGTCTCCCTCCCATCCTCCCTATCCCACCCCTCTAGGTGGTCACAAAACTCTGAGCTGATCTCCCTGTACAGCACATTTTATAATCAGATAACCAATTAGAAGAGGAGTGACAACCCAAACTTTAATAAACCTTGGAAAATAGATCTCATTCCCTGAGGAATTCAGGAGACTAAGCCTGAAAAACAGCCTGGACCTGTACTAATGGGGAGACTTGTAGCCAGGTAGCCAGTTTCCTAATTCTGTGTAAGTAGGTTTTAATTTCTGATGTGGTATTAACATATACATAACAGGAGCTATTAGCTACTACACATATGTTTCCTTTTTCTGCTAAAATCTATTCTAAAGCAATTTTATTGTCTAGTACTAGTCTGGCTAAAGAATCTAATGCCTTCTGCTGGGAGGCTAAAGCTGTCTCATTTGTTACTAATATTTCTAAAGATCAAGATTTCATAGTCACCTTGAGACCATAAGGTTGCAGTTGAGGGCTGCTAGCAGATGTTGAGAACAGCTGGTGGTGTTCTTGAGTCTGATACAGTTCAGAAAATTCAAGTCCTCAGTAATATAGGAAGAAGTCTGAAACCATGGCCACCCAGTTCTATTTGGGATGTCTGAACCACAGTTACTCTATTTTGATTTCTAAATGCAATTTTTTCCTTAATGGTTAAAGCAGATGTAATACAATGTATGTTCAACAAGCCACAGAATAGGCTGTTCCAGTTTAATTTAAATGATGTATAAGCCAGAATGACTTTCCCAGACCTCAATATGTGAAAATTTCTTTGATCATTTACCCTTTTGTTTGCAAATCTTTCGATAGATCAAAATATTTGTCCTGTGATGCCAACATGATTGCTGCCTCCCTGAATCCATCATGTCCCTCAGTGCTAGACCTCCTTTTTGTTTATATATATCTATAGCTATATCTATATAGATACCTAAATCTACTATATCTATCTATCTATCTCTATATATACATAGAGAGAGAGATATGCCTAGTTATCTAAATTGGGTAAAAACTAATCAGACACAGTGAACAAGTTCAGAGGTCTGATTATGGGGAAACATTTTATAGGATATACATTTTATCCATTACACCAAATTGTCACACAAATATTGTACATGTGCTTTTAGCAGAAGACCTAAAGCAAGCAGTGATACATGTCATGAGCAGCTATACTCTGATAACTTCACTAGAGAATATTCCTTCTATCCTGAACATTGGGGCAACAGTATGGTTAGAAGTAAAATAATAACTTTCAATTTTGATAGGAGACAAACATTTGGTAAACAGTTCAATTGAATTAGTAAGATGGGTCTTACAGACCTGGTCTAGATTCTTGGGTCAACAGTCTACCACTGCTGTCATCTTCTTCTCCTTCTCCTCTTGATGTGGGTGTCATTTGCGGTCAGTAGTCCTTTCTATAGGCCAGTCCAGTGAAGATACCCTTCTTAAGTGGAAAATCTGAATTCAAGAGTCAATTCCTTTCAGTTTTGCTGTGCAAGAGCTACTTAAGAATACCTAATAAGGGTCTTTTCATCTAGGTTAGACAGTCCTTTAACTGATGCCTTTTCCAGGATGAATAATTTCCTGGTTGCAGGCCATGGGGCATCTGATCTTCATCCAAAGATAGACTGCTGTGATAAGCTTCAGAAACAAATTTAGAGTGTCCTTTTAATAATTCAATTAAACTTTACAATAATGTAGTATAATAACAAGGAGTTATCTGGGAAGTGAGTCTTAGGCAGTAAATACAGTTCTCAACTAACAAAGCTAGAATTTAATATCCATTGGAACATAATCTTTTTCTCTCTAAAATTACCCTCATTTCAACCAAATATAGCCAAATTAAGACTAATTTGTTGGGCTTCCCTGGTGGCGCACTGGTTAAGAATCTGCCTGCCAGTGCAGAGGACACAGGTTCATGCCCCGGTCCTGGAAGATCCCACATGCTGCGGAGCAACTAAGCCCGTGCGCCACAACTACTGAGCCTGCGCTCTAGAGCCCACAAGCCACAACTACTGAGCCTGCGTGCTGCAACTACTGAAGCCTGCGCCCCTAGAGCCCGTGCTCCTACAACCAGAGAAGCCATCGCAATGAGAAGCCCGCACACCACAATGAAGAGTAGCCCCCGCTCGCCCGCTGCAACTAGAGAAAGCCTGTGTGCAGCAACGAAGACCCAACACAGCCCCAAAAAATAATAAAGAAATAAATTAAAGAAATAGAAAAAAAATTTTTTTAAAAGACTAATTTGTTTGCAAAATAAGTCTGGTTTTAGTAAACTTGGCCTGATTATTTACAAAAAGTGTAATTGATCATATAGGCTCTTTTAAATCAGCTGTGCTGGAACTTTTCATAAGGAATATCAGATTGAACTTTTTAAAAGGACTCTCAAGGCCAGGAAAGCCACTCCAGCCAAGGGCTTATCACAGATTCTGCTTGCGATATCTATAGATTTGGGTGAATTCTTCTCTTCTCGAGGCCCCCCAAATACCTTGAGATTCTTGCACCTGTCAGGAGGTGATCTTCCTTATTCACCTGATAAGGCTGCTGGAAACCTAAGGTTTACAATTTCTGGAGGGATCAGGTAGAGAGAAAAGATAAATATTTCAGTTCTCCTTATGAAGGTGTAATTTATCAAGCTGCTGGAAGTCATAATTAGCTTAAGGGGAAAGCTTTACTTATATCTGGAGAACACAGATTAAAGTCAGTAATATTTCAGATAAAAACCATTTTATAAAACCATATTCTCCAGTTCACTCAGTCCTATGTAATGAATCCTTCATCAGGATTCGTTTTTCTTACCCAGTTCAGTGGCATAATCTGCAAGATATCAGAAACCTGTACTTTCTATGAATCTTCTTGAAGATGAGGCAGTTTTTGCAAAAGCATTATAGTACAATAATAACTCTATAAATGACAAAAAACTTCAAAAGGCATCATTAAAGATCTTATTACAATGCAACTGACAAAGAAACTTGGTTACTGCTATGACAGACAACATTGTAAGATAATAACTAGAATTACGACTGATAGCGTTTTATTATGGCATACCAGATTTTTTAGGAATTCCATAAAATTTCTAACATATCTATATTAACAATATTTACCCATACAGTATAACCTGAGAATGTTTATCACTCTTTGACAATGCTTCCCATGTAATTTAAAATACCAAATAATCCTAGTTAGTTTAATATCTCTCTCTGAGGTACTTCAGGGGCCCTTTAGAAAACTCAAAGTTAGCTAGAGGTCAAATGAACTTTAAGTAGAATTTGACCTTTGGGAAATTTGTCAAAAATATCAAAAAGTTTCAAAACACTTGGTCAAATAGGGTCATAGGTCACTGGGAAACAGTACTTACTCACTTAACCAAACTGAGAATAAAAGATATCAAAAGCAGGGCTTCCCTGGTGGCTCAGTGGTTGAAAGTCTGCCTGCTGATGGAGGGGACATGGGTTCGTGCCCCGGTCTGGGAAGATCCCACATGCTGCGGAGCGGCTGGGCCCGTGAGCCATGGCCGCTGAGCCTGCACGTCCGGAGACTGTGCTCCACAACGGGAGAGGCCACAACAGTGAGAGGCCCATGTACCGCAAAAAAAAAAAAAAAAAATTTGAAGTTTCATTAAGTCCCATTTCTCTATTTTTGTTTTTATTTCCATTACCTTAGGAGGTGGATCAAAAAATATCTTGCTGTGATTTATGTCAAAGAGTGTTCTTCCTATGTTTTCCTCTAAGAGTTTTATAGTGCCCGGTCTTACATGTAGGTCTCTAATCCATTTTGAGTTTATTTTTCTGTATGGTGTTAGAGAGTGTTCTAATTTCATTCTTTTACATGTAGCTGTCCAGTTTTCCCAGCACCACTTATTGAAGAGACTGTCTCTTCTCCATTGTATATCTTTGCCTCCTTTGTCATAGACTAGTTGACCATAGATGCGTGGGTTTATCTCTGGGCTTTCTCTCCTGTTCCATTGATCTATATTTCTGTTTTTGTGCCAGTACCATATTGTCTTGATTACTGTAGCTTTGTAGTATAGTCTGAAGTCAGGGAGCCTGATTCCTCCAGCTCCATTTTTTTCCCCCAAGACTGCTTTGGCTATTTGGGGTCTTCTGTGTCTCCATACAAATTTTAAGATTTTTTTGTTCTAGTTCTGTAAAAAATGCCATTGGTAATTTGATAGGGATTGCATTGAACCTGTAGATTGCTTTGGATAGTATAGTCATTTTCACAATATTGATTCTTCCAATCCAAGAACATGGTATATCTCTCCACCTGATGGTATCATCTTTAATTTCTTTCATCAGTGTCTTATAGTTTTCTGCATACAGGTCTTTTGTCTCCCTAGGTAGCTTTATTCCTAGGTATTTTATTCTTTTTGTTGCAGTGGTAAATGGGAGTGTTTCCTTAATTTCTCTTTCAGATTTTTCATCATTACTGTATAGGAATTCAAGAGATTTCTCTGCATTAATTTTGTATCCTGCAACTTTACCAAATTCATTGATTAGCTCTAGTAGTTTTCTGGTGGCATCTTTAGGATCCTCTATGTATAGTATCTTGTCATCTGCAAACAGTGACAGTTTTACTTCTTCTTTTCTGATTTGTATTCCTTTTATTTCTTTTTCTTTTCTGATTGCCATGGCTAGGACTTCCAAAATTATGTTGAATAATAGTGGTGAGAGTGGACATCCTTGTCTTGTTCCTGATCTTAGAGGAAGTGCCTTCAGTTTTGCACCATTGAGAATGATGTTTGCTGTGGGTATGTCATATATGGCCTTTATTATGTTGAGGTAAGTTTCCTCTATGCCCACTTTCTGTAGGGTTTTTATCATAAATGGGTGTTGAATTTTGTCAAAAGCTTTTTCTGCGTCTATTGAGATGATCATATGTTTTTTTGTTTTTTTTGTGTTTTGGTACATGGGCCTCTCACTGTTGTGGCCTCTCCCGTTGTGGAGCACAGGCTTTGGATGCGCAGGCTCAATGGCCATGGCTCATGGGCCCAGCTGCTCCCCTGCATGTGAGATCTTCCCGGACCGGGGAACGAACCTGTGTCCCCTGCATTGGCAGGCGGACTCTCAACCACTGTGCCACCAGGGAAGCCCGATCATATGGTTTTTAATTCTTCAATTTGTTAATATGGTGTATCACATTGATTGATTTGCATATATTGAAGAATCCTTACATCACTGGGATAAATCCCACTTGATCATGGTGTGTGATCATGGTGTGTTGTTGGATTCTGTTTGCTAGTATTTTGTTGAGGATTTTTGCATCTATATTCAATCAGTGATATTGGTCTGTAATTTTCTTTTTTTGTAGTATCTTTGTCTGGTTTTGGTATCAGGGTGATGGTGGCCTCATAGCATGAATTTGGGAGTGTTCCTTCCTCTGCAACTTTTTGGAAGAGTTTGAGAAGGATGGGTGTTAGCTCTTCTCTAAATGTTTGATAGAATTCACCTGTGAAGCTATCTGGTCCTGGGCTTTTGTTTGTTGGAAGATTTTTAATCACAGTTTCAATTTCAGTACTTATGATTGGTCTGTTCATATTTTCTATTTCTTCCTGGTTCAGTCTTGGAAGGTTATACCTTTCTAAGAATTTGCCCATTTCTTCCAGGTTTTCCATTTTATTGGCATAGAATTGCTTGTAGTACTCTTAGGATGCTTTGTATTTCTGCAGTGTCCGTTGTAACTTCTCCTTTTTCATTTCTAATTTTATTGATTTGAGTCCTCTCCCTCTTTTTCTTGATGAGTCTGGCTAATATTTATCAATTTTGTTTATCTTCTCAAGTAACCAGCTTTTAGTTTTATTGATCTTTGCTATTGTATTCTTTGTTTCTATTTTATTTATTTCTGTTCTGATCTTTATGATTTCTTTCCTTGTGCTAACTTTGGGTTTTGTTTGTTCTTTCTCTAGTTCCTTTAGGTGTAAGGTTAGATTGTTTATTTGAGTTTTTTCTTGTTTCTTGGGGTAGGCTTGTATAGCTATAAACTTCCCTCTTAGAACTGCTTATGCTGCATCCCATAGGTTTTGGATCGTCGTGTTTTCATGGTCATCTGTCTCTAGGTATTTTTTGATTTCCTCTTTGATTTCTTCAGTGATATCTTGGTTATTTAGTAACGTATTGTTTACCCTCCATGTGTTTGTGTTTTTTATGTTTTTTTCCCTGTGATTCATTTCTAATCTCATAGCGTTGTGGTCAGAAAAGTTGCTTGATATGATTTCAATTTTCTTATATTTACTGAGGCTTGATTTGTGACCCAAGATGTCATCTATCCTGGAGAATGATCCATGCGCACTTGAGAAGCAAGTGTAATCTGCTGTTTTTGGATGGAATATCCTATAAATATCAATTAAATTTATATGGTCTATTGTGTCATTTAAAGCTTTTGTTTTCTTTTTAATTTTCTGTTTGGATGATCTGTCCACTGCTGTAAGTGAGGTGTTAAAGTCCCCCACTATTATTGTGTTACTGTCAACTTCCTCTTTTAGAGCTGTTAGCAGTTGACTTATGTATTAAGGTGCTCCTGTGTTGGGTGCATAAGCATTTATAATTGTTATATCTTCTTCTTGGATTGATCCCTTGATCATTACATAGTGTCTTTCATTGTCTCTTGTAACATTCTTTATTTTAAAGTCTATTTTATCTGATATGAGTATTGCTACTCCAGCTTTCTTTTGATTTCCATGCATGGAATATCTTTTTCCATCCCCCCACTTTCAGTCTGTATGTGTCCCTAGGTCTGAAGTGGGTCTGTTGTAGACAGCATATATATATATGGGTCTTGTTTTTGTAACCATTGAGCAAGCCTGTGTCTTTTGGTTGGAGCATTTAATCCATTCAAGTTTAAGGTAATTATCGATATGTATGTTCCTATTACCATTTTCTTAATTGTTTTGGGTTTGCTTTTGCAGGTTCTTTTCTTCTCTTGTGTTTCCTGCCTAAAGAAGTTCCTTTTGCATTTGTTGTAGAGCTGGTTTGGTGGTGCTGAATTCTCTTAGCTTTTGCTTGTCTGTAAAGCTTTTGACTTCTCCATCGAATCTGAATGAGATCCTTGCTGGGTAGAGTAATCTTGGTTGTAGGTTCTTCCCTTTCATCACTTTAAGTATATCATGCCACTCCCTTCTGGCTTGTAGAGTTTCTGCTGAGAAATCAGCTGTTAACCTTATGGGAGTTCCCTTGTATGTTATTTGTCATTTTTCCCTTGCTGCTTTCAATAATTTTTCTTTGTCTTTAATTTTTGCCAATTTGATTACTATGTGTCTCGGCGTGTTTCTCCTTGGGTTTATCCTGTATGGGACTCTCTGCGCTTCCTGGACTTGGGTGGCTATTTCCTTTCCCATGTTAGGGAAGTTTTCGACTATAATCTCTTCAAATATTTTCTCGGGTCCTTTCTCTCTCTCTTCTCCTTCTGGGACCCCTATAATGCAAATGTTGTTGCGTTTAATGTTGTCCCAGAGGTCTCTTAGGCTGTCTTCATTTCTTTTCATTCTTTTTTCTTTATTCTGTTCCACAGCAGTGAATTCCACCATTCTGTCTTCCAGGTCACTTATCCGTTCTTCTGCCTCAGTTATTCTGCTATTGATTCCTTCTAGTGTAGTTTTCATTTCAGTTATTGTATTGTTCATCTCTGTTTGTTTGTTCTTTAATTCTTCTAGATCTTTGTTAAGCATTTCTTGCATCTTCTCGATCTTTGCCTCCACTCTTTTTCTGAGGTCCTGGATCATCTTCACTATCATTCTTCTGAATTCTTTTTCTGGAAGATTGCCTATCTCCATTTCCTTTAGTTGCTTTCCTGGGGTTTTATCTTGTTCCTTCATCTGGTACATAGCCCTCGGCCTTTTCATCTTGTTTATCTTTCTGTGTATGGTTTTTGTTCCACAGGCTGCAGGATTATAGTTCTTGCTTCTGCTGTCTGCCCTCTGGTGGATGAGGCTATCTAAGAGGCTTGTGTAAGTTTCCTGATGGGAGGGACTTGAATTCCTTTCTAAAGACTTTTTTTTTCCTCTTGCAAATCTTCTACAACTTTCTATATCTATATTAATTTGTCCCTTATTTTCTCTCCTATTTAGAAATAACCAGATTTCAGACAAAATTATTTTCCCTTAACAAGATGCCTTTCCATTCCTCATACCTTCTTTTTCCTTGCATACAAAGATGTTTTCCTTATTAATTTTCAGTTTTAATTACATATATAATTAGAATTCTCAACTCTTAAAAACCTTAATTTCTAGCGAAAAGTAAGAAGTAAGCAATTATGAACTGTCTTACGTTAGCATTCTGTAGATTGGCCAACTTATAAATATTATTTGTAATTTCTAAAAACATGTGCTTACATTCCAAAAATGTCTTGGTGTGACACTAAACATATTTATTAATAGTTCTAAATATCTTTAGTGTCTCTGTAAAAGGAAGCCTATGTTCAGCAATTAATGTTCCAGTATTTTATTTTATTTGGGAATGACCTAGATATTTTGAAAACTTTCATCACTTAATTTAGCAAAAATTTAAAGTTTCAAGCAACCAAAAGCTGAAGAGACTGTTTTTAAGCAGACATTCCTAAAACATAATTATCCTTGAAGAGTTTACCTAAAAGCTTTTATCTCATTTATATTTAATTGACTTATAAAAATTTCATCATACCAAGTTATTATTGTTTTTGCTGACAAATTTTGTAACATATAATAAGATCTTATTTGATGTCTAGTAAACCTAGGTACGATAAAATTATTATACTTAATGTTGATGGCTCTAAAGACATGTCTGTATTTTCTTTTAATATTTATTTATGTATTTACTTGGCTATGCCAGGTCTTAATTGCAGTACATGGGATCTTTGTTGCTGCGTGCGGAATCTTCCTGGAAGCATATGGGATCTTTAGTTGCAACATGAGAACTCTTAGTTGTGGCATGTGGGATATAGCTCCCTACCCAGGGATCGAACTCGGGTCCCCTGCATTGGGAGCATGGAATCTTTGCCACTAGACCACCAGGGAAGTCCCGACATGTCTGTGTTAATTAAACCAGTTCACTTAAACTAACTTTAATACCAAATATTAATTTAATATGAAATACTTCCCAGTTCATGTAAACCTGAAATTCACTGGGGTTAGTTACTTTTATATTTCTGGGAATTATGTATGCACTCGACTTCCTTTAAGCCGATTAAATAGAGCTATTTAGAAATTAATTTTGGTAAGACTGAGACCTTCAAGATGGCAGAGGAGTTAAGACTTGGAGATCACCTTCCTCCCCACAAATACATCAGAAATACATCTACATGTGGCACAACTCCTGTAGAACACCTACTGAACGCTGGCAGAAGACCTCAGACTTTCCAAAAGGCAAGAAACTCCCCACGTACCTGGGTAGGGCAAAACAAAAAAGAAAAAACAGAAACAAAAGAATAGGGATGTGACCTGAACCTCTGGGAGGAAGCTGTGAAGGAGGAAAAGTTTCCACACACTAGGAAGCCCCTTCGCAGGCAGAGATGAGGCTGGGCGGGAGGGGGAAGCTTCAGAGCCACAGAGGAGATTGCAGCAACAGGGGTGCAGAGGGCAAAGTGGAGAGATTCCCGCACGGAGGATGGGTGCCAACCAGCACTCACCAGCCCAAGAGGCTTGTCTGCTCACCCACCGGAGTGGGTGGGGGCTGGGAGCTGAGGCTCTGGCTTCAGAGGTCATATCCCAGAGAGAGGACTGGGGTTGGTAGCGTGAACACAGCCTGAAGGGGGCTAGTGCGCCACAGCTGGCTGGGAGGGAGTCCGGGAAAAAGTATGGAGCTGCCTAAGAGGCAAGAGACAGTTGCTTCAGGCTGCGCGAGGAGGGGGGACTCCGAGCATCACCTAAACCGAGCTCCAGAGATGGGCGTCAGCTGCGGCTATCAGCTTGAACACAAGAGATGGGCAGGAGACGCTAAGGCTGCTGCTGCAGGCACCAGGAAGCCTGTATGCAAGCACAGGTCACTATCCACACCTCCCTCCCAGGAGCCTGTGCAGCCCATCACTGCCAGGGTCCCGTGATCCAGGGACAACTTCCCCAGGAGATGGCATGCCTCAGGCTAGTGCAACGTCATGCGGGCCTCTGCCCATGCAGTCTCGCCCCACGTTCCGTACCCCTCCCTACCCTTGGCCCGAGTGAGGCAGAGCCTCCGAATCAGCTGCTACTTTAACCCCATCCTGTCCAGGCAGTAACAGACGCCCTCAGGCAACCTACATACAGAGACGGGGCCAAATCCAAAGCTGAACCCCAGGAGCTGTGTGAACACAGAAGAGAAAGGGAAATTTCTCCCATCAGCCTCAGGAGCAGCGGATTAAATCTTCACAGTCAACCTGATGTACCCTGCATCTCTGGAACACCTGAATAGACAACAAATCATCCCAAAATTGAGGTGGTGGAGTTTGGGAGCAACCGTAGAGTTGGGGTTTGCTTTCTGCATCTAATTAGTTTCTGGTCTCAGTTTAGTTTAGTATTTAGAACTTATTATCATTGGTAGATTTGTTTACTGATTTGGTTGCTCTCTTCCATTTTTTTTTTTATATATAGATATATATATTTTTTTCCTTTTTCTCTTTTTGTGTGTATATGTATGCTTCTTTGTGTGATTTTGTCTCTATAGCTTTGCTTTTACCATTTGTCCTAGGGTTCTGTCTGTCCATATATATATGTACATTTTTTTTTTACTATAGTTTTTAGCACTTGTTATCATTGGTGGACTTGTGTTTTGGTTTGGTTGCTTTCTTCTTTCTTTCTTTTTTCTTTTTTTATTACTTAAAATTTTTTTTAAATATTTCATTTATTTATTTATTTATTTTTCTTTCTTTCTTTCTTTCTTTTTTTCTCCCTTTTCTTCTAAGCCATGTGGCTGCAGGGTCTTCGTGCTCTGGGCAGGTGTCAGGCCTGTGCCTCTGAGGTGGGAGAGCTGAGTTGAGGACATTGGTCTACCAGAGACCTCCCAGCTCCACATAATATCAAATGATGAAATCTCTCCCAGACATCTCTATCTCAATGCTAAGACCCAGCTCCACTCAATGACCAGCAAGCTACAGTGCCGGACACCCTATGCCAAACAGCTAGCAAGACAGGAACACAACCCCAACCATTAACAGAGAGGCTGCCTAAAATCATAATAAGGTCACAGACACCCCAAAACACACCACTAGACAAGGTCATACCACCAGAAAGACAAGATCCAGCCTCATCCACCAGAAAACAGGCACCAGTCCCCTCCACCAGGAAGCCTACACAACCCATTGAACCAAACTTAGCCACTGGGGGAAGACACCAAAAACAAGGGGAACTACGAACCTGCAGCCTGCAAAAAGGAAACCCCAAACACAGTAGGTTAAGTAAAATGAGAAGACACAGAAACACACAGCAGATGAAGGAGCAAGGTAAAAACTCACCAGACCAAACAAATAATAGGCAGTCTACCTGAAAAAGAATTCAGAGTAATGTTAGTAAAGGTGATCCAAAATCTTGGAAACAGAATGGAGAAAATGCAAGAAACATTTAACAAGGACCTAGAAGAACTAAAGAGAAAACAAACAATGATGAACAACACAATAAATGAAATTAAAAACTCTCTAGAAGGAATCAATAGCAGAATAACTGAGGGAGAACGGATAAGTGACCTGGAAGATAAAATAGTGGAAATAACTACCACAGAGTAGAATAAAAACAAAAAGAATGAAAAGAATTGAGGACAGACTCAGAGACCTCTGGGACAACATTAAATGCACCAACATTCGAATTATAGGGGTCCCAGAAGAAGAAGAGAAAAAGAAAGGGACTGAGAAAATATTTGAAGAGATTATAGTTGAAAACTTCCCTAATATGGGAAAGGATATAGTCAATCAAGTCCAGGAAGCACAGAGAGTCCCATACAGGATAAATCCAAGCAGAAACACACCAAGACACATATTAATCAAACTATCAATTAAGTACAAAGAAGAATATTAAAAGCAGCAAGGGAAAAACAACAAGTAACATACAAGGGAATCCCCATAAGCTTAACAGCTGCTCTTTCAGCAGAAACCCTGCAGGCCAGAAGGGAGTGGCAGGACGTATTTAAAGTGATGAAAGGGAAAAACCTACAACCAAGATTACTATACCCAGCAAGAATCTCATTCAGATTCAACAGAGAAATTAAGACCTTTACAGACAAGCAAAAGCTAAGAGCATTCAGCACCACCAAACCAGCTTCACAACAAATGCTAAAGGAACTTCTCTAGGCAGGAAACACAAGAGAAGGATAAGATCTACAATAACAATCACCAAACAATTAAGAAAATGCTAATAAGAACATACATATTGATAACTACCTTAAATGTAAATGGATTAAATGCTCCAACCAAAAGACACAGACTGGCTAAATGGATACAAAAACAAGACCCATATATATGCTGGCTACAAGAGACCCACTTCAGACCTAGGGACACATACAGACTGAAAGTGAGGGGATGGAAAAAGATATTCCATGCAAATGGAAACCAAAAGAAAGCTGGAGTAGCAATTCTCATAATCTCATATCAGACAAAATAGACTTTAAAATCAAGATTATTACAAGAGACAAAGAAGGACACTACATAATGATCAATCCAAGAAGAAGATATAACAATTGAAAATATTTATGCACCCAACATAGGAGCACCTCAATACATAAGGCAAATACTAACAGCCATAAAAGGGGAAATCGACAGTAACACATTCATAGTAGGGGACTTTAACACCCCACTTTCACCAATGGACAGATCATCCAAAATGAAAATAAATAAGGAAACACAAGCTTTAAATGATACATTAAACAAGATGGACTTAATTGATATTTATAGGACATTCCATCCAAAACAACAGAATACCCTTTCTTCTCAAGTACTCATGGAACATTCTCCAGGACAGATCATATCTTGGGTCACAAATCAAGCCTTGGTAAATTTAAGAAAATTGAAATCGTATCAAGTATCTTTTCCAATCACAACATTATGACACTAGATATCAATTACAGGAAAAAATCTGTAAAAAATACAAATACATAGGGGTTGAAAAATACACTACTAAATAACCAAGAGATCACTGAAGAAATCAAAGAGGAAATCAAAAAATACCTAGAAACAAATGACAATGAAAACACGATGACCCAAAACCTATAGGATGCAGCAAAAGCAGTTCTAAGAGGGAAGCTTAGAGCAATACAATCCTACCTCAAGAAGCAAGAAACAACATCTCAAATAAACAATCTAACCTTACACCTAAGGCAAATAAAGAACAAAAAACCCCAAAGTTAGCAGAAGGAAAGAAATCATAAAGATCAGATCAGAAATAAATGAAAAAGAAATGAAGGAAACAATAGCAAAGATCAATAAAACTAAAAGCTGGTTCTTTGATAAGATAAACGAAATTGATAAACCATTAGCTAGACTCATCAAGAAAAAAAGGGAGAAGACTCAAATCAATAGAATTAGAATGAAAAAGGAGAAGTAACAACTGACACTGCAGAAATACAAAGTATCATGAGAGACTACTACAAGCAGCTACATGCCAAAAAATGGACAACCTGGAAGAATTGGACAAATTCTTAGAAAAGCAAAACCTTCCGAGACTGAACCAGGAAGAAATAGAAAATATGAACAGACCAATCACAAGCAGTGAAATTGAGACTGTGATTTAAAATCTTCCAACAAACAAAAGCCCAGGACCAGATGGCTTCACAGGTGAATTCTATCAAACATTTAGAGAAGAGCTAACACCTATCCATCTCAAACTCTTCCAAAATATAGCAGAGGGAGGAACACTCCCAAAATCATTCTACAAGGTCACCATCACCCTAATACCAAAACCAGACAAAGATGTCACAAAGAAAGAAAACTACGAGCCAATATCACTGACGAATACAGATGCAAAACTCCTCAACAAAGTACTAGGAAACAGAATCCAACAGCACATTAAAAGGATAATACACCATGATCAAGTGGGGTTTATCCCAGGAATGCAAGGATTCTTCAATAAACACAAATCAATCAATGTGATACACCATATTAACAAACTGAAGGAGAAAAACCATATGATCATCTCAATAGATGCAGAAAAAGCTTTTGACAAAATTCAACACCCATTTATGATAAAATCCCTACAGAAAGTAGGCATAGAGGGAACTTACCTCAACATAATAAAGGCCATATATGACAAACCCACAGCCAACATTGTTTTCAATGGTGAAAAACTGAAACCAATTCCTCTAAGATCAAGAAGAAGACAAGGTTGTCCACTCTTACCACTATTACTCAACATAGTTTTGGAAGTTTTAGCCACAGCAATCAGAGAAGAAAAAGAAATAAAAGTAATCCAAATCAGAAAAGAAGAAGTAAAGCTGTCACTGTTTGCAGATAACACGATACTATACGTAGAGAATCCTAAAGATGCTACCAGAAAACTACTAGAGCTAATCAATCAATCTGGTAAAGTAGCAGGATACAAAATTAATGTACAGAAATCTCTTGCATTCCTATACACTAACGATGAAAAACCTGAAAGAGAAATTAAGAAAACACTCCCATTTACCACTGCAACAAAAAGAATAAAATACCTAGGAATAAAGCTACCCAGGGAGACAAAAGACCTGTATGCAGAAAACTATAAGACACTGATGAAAGAAATTAAAGATGATGGAGACAGATGGAGAGATATACCACGTTCTTGGATTGGAAGAATCAACACTGTGAAAATGATTATACTACCCAAAGCAATCTACAGGTTCAATGCAATCCCTATCAAATTACCACTGGCATTTTTCACAGAACTAGAACAAAGAATTTCACAATTTGTATGGAAACACAAAAGACCCCGAATAGCCAAAGAAATCTTGAGAACGAAAAACGGAGCTGGAGGAATCAGGCTCCCTGACTTCAGACTATACTACAAAGCTACAGTAATCAAGACAATATGGTACTGGCACAAAAACAGAAATATAGATCAATGGAACAGGATAGAAAGCCCAGAGATAAACCCACACACATATGGTCACTTTATCTTTGGTAAAGGAGGCAAGAATATACAATGGAGAAAAGACAGCCTCTTCAATAAGTGGTGCTGGGAAAACTGGACAGCTACATGTAAAAGAATGAAACTAGAACACTCCCTAACACCATACACAAAAATAAACTCCAAATGGATTGAAGACCTAAATGTAAGGCCAGACACTATCAAACTCTTAGAGGAAAACATAGGCAGAACACTCTATGACATACATCACAGCAAGATCCTTTTTGACCCACCTTCTAGAGAAATGGAAATAAAAACAAAAATAAATAAATGGGACCTGATGAAACTTAAAAGCTTTTGCACAGCAAAGGAAAACATAAACAAGACGAAAAGACAACCCTCAGAATGGGAGAAAATATTTGCAAATGAAGCAATGGACAAAGGATTAATCTCTAAAATTTACAAGCAGCTCGTGCAGCTCAATATCAAAAAAACAAACAGCCCAATCCAAAAATGGGCAGAAGACCTAAATAGACATTTCTCCAAAGAAGATATACAGACTGCCAACAAACACATGAAAGGCTGATCAACATCACCAATCATTAGAGAAATGCAAATGAAAACTACAATGAGGTATCACCTCACACCAGTCAGAATGGCCATCATCAAAAAATCTACAAACAATAAATGCTGGGAGGGTGTGTAGAAAAGGGTACTGTCTTGCACTGTTGGTGGGAATGTAAACTGATATAGCCACTATGGAGAACAGTATGGAGGTTCCTTATAAAGCGAAAAATAGAACTACCATATGACCCAGCAATCCCACTACTGGGCATATACTCTGAGAGAACCATATTTCAGAAAGGGTTATGTACTACAATGTTCATTGCAGCTCTATTTACAATAGCCAGGAGATGGAAACAACCTAAGTGTCCATCATCGGATGAATGCATAAAGAAGATGTGGCACATATATACAATGGAATATTACTCAGCCATAAAAAGAAATGAAATTTGAGTTATTTGTAGTGAGGTGGATGGACCTAGAGACTGTCATACAGAGTGAAGTAAGCCAGAAAGAGAAAAACAAATACCGTATGCTAACACATATATATGGAATCCAAAAAAAAAAAGGTTCTGAAGAACCTAGCGGCAGGACAGGAATAAAGACGCAGACATAGGACTTGAGGACACGGGGAAGGGGAAGCTGGGACAAAGTGAGAGAGTGGCATGGACATATATATATCACCAAATGTAAAATAGATAACTACTGGGAAGCAGCTGCATAGCAGCTGCATAGCATAGGGAGATCAGCTCGGTGCTTTGTGCCCACCTAGAAGGGTGGGATAGGGAGGGTGGGAGGGAGACACAAGAAGGAGGAGATATGGGGATATATGTATACATATAGCTGATTCACTTTGTTATAAAGCAGAAACTAACACACCATTGTAAATCATTTATACTTCAATAAAGATGTTAAAAAACTTTTTTGGTAAGACCATCCAAATATAAAGACATATATTTATAATGCACACATAAACATATAGACAGACACAACCAGAGATTTCATCGCTTCATTTTAAAACTTAGTAATGAATCAGGTATTACAAAACATAACTCACTAATTATAAATACTAGCTGGAATAAGTTTTAAAAGGCCTCTTTTCCCTTTTTTTCTTCAGTCTCAAGAATTGGAGATGGTCTAGATAAGATAAAGGTGAGTTCCTGAGAGCCTGTTAGAACATTTACATCTCAAAGGCACAGGGAGAGAAAAGCAATTTCCCCCTAGAAGGACTTGTTCCCTTAGGGTAAAAGTTCTGAAAAGATGTTTTATCAAGCCAGCAAAACCAGTTTTGGATTGTTAAATGAGCCTTGTCTTGGTCATTTTTCTCCAGAGCCTAAAGAATATTGTGACCATGTGGTGTTACCAATATAAATTTGACTTTAGTCACAGAACCATAAATAAGGTGGTCCAATTTCATGGGATGCGTCATAAAGGGCTGTTTTTAGGAAGTGAACTTTTGTTGCCCATGTCTGCCAACTAAAATAGTGCACCTGCTTCAACACAAATATACACTCGCACACACGTACATAAGTCAAACCAAGATAAGTCAAACCAGTTCCGAAAGGCTCAAAGCCAAACGAGTTCCCAAAGGCTCACTGCACTACAACAGCATAGAAGCCTACACATAAGGAATTTCATCACATTTTCCTTCCCTTTTACAAAACAGTTCTAGTTGATAAATAGCATTATAATTTACAGAGCCATTAGGGGCCATTGTTCTCCTGATTTTAAGGAGTACTGAAGTTAAGCAGTGTTACAATAAAATACAATTTTTTTCTTGTCATAGATGCATAACTAAAATTTCCCAATTCTGTAAAATACACCCTAGGGGGCTACAAGATGGAAAAGAGCTCTGATTACCTATTATTAGCTGTTCACGGCCAGCGCTGTCAAATATCAAGCAAACCAACCAACCAATGCAAAGCGGTCTCTCAGGGTCACAGTTCCCTAATTCAAAAGGGAAAATCCCAACCAATGCCCTGCCAAAGATGAAGGCAAATGCATTAGAGAAGAATACCCTGCTGTTGTCACACATGAGCTCTGCTACTTGCCAGAGACCTCTTAACAAGCCAGTGACTTGTGCCTTTCACCACATAACTGAGAGCTCCATCAGCCAACAATGCCCAGTCAGCAGAAAGCCCTCAGGGCTCTCCATGAGACAGAAGCATTCAGGCAGCTGCTAGACAGGATCTGAGAGCCACCACTGGCCAGGGGCCAATGTGCCATGGGTGAGATGTCTACACGGGATGGTGGTCCTTTTGTGGTTGTAAAAATTGTAACTTAACTAAACTCCGGGCTACTCACCTAATGCTCAGCAAAACCGCGAAACCAATCTACTGACACCAGGTTGTGGTAAAGGAAAGTACAGCATTTATTGCACAGTGCTAAGCAAGAGAGTGGAAGATAAGCCTCAAATCCACTCCAACCTGGTCTTTGAGTTAGGGTTTTTTTTTAAAAGGGGAAGAACAAAGAGGCTGGAATTAATCATCTTGTGACATTTCTTAATCCTAGTTTCATGAGTCAGGATGCCTCTGATTTATGATTCTCTTGCCAGGTGGTCCATGACTCAGGGTCTGTTAGCTCATCTTGCCCTGGAGAAACAATCTGTGTTTGTACATTAGTGATGGTATCTATAATAGCAATTTTAGTACATTAATGACATTATTGACATCATACTCATGTGACTGGTTGATTACTGTTCAGTTAGCAGAGGACTGAGATCAGAGGCGACAAGAAAGGGGATAAAGTTTTAGATAGAGATATCATCATAAACTCAGTAAGGGAACTCAGTTTTAGGCAGACTTGGTTTCAGCTGGACACCTTCTGTTTCAGTGTCTGGGATTGAAAGGAGGAAGCCCAGTTGCACATTCTTCTGGGAGAATGAGTGTAGTTATTTTGGTGGGTTCTAGTGGACACGTACACCTGGATTTCAAGGTCACCTCCTCCAATACTCTTTCTTGTTCTCAAATATGCATGTACCACCAGGTCTCTAGCACCGAGGACAGTGCTCAGGCAGCCCAGCCCTGTCTATAAGCAGCCCTCCCAGGCATTAGCTGACTCAGGAAGAAAAGGGTAGGAAATCAGAGAGCAGAGGTCAGGCAGTGGAGGGTGGAAGGGCCAGAGGTCTCTTCAGACCCAGCAGAGGCCACCTTCCCTGTGTGCATGTGCGCTCACAGCTCAGCAGCTAGGGTGTGAGTTTGTGTAGGGGCCTGTGCCTGTAGTACCAATATATGACATGTGTGCCCAGCCTGTCTATGTACATACACCTTGTGGATGCAAGTGTGCAGGTATATACCTCTGAGACACTTCCTGTGTTTATAATAGGCACTTCCACCTTCCTCCCCATCGTAGAATCTGGACTCCTAGGAGAGCTGCTCCAGCTGAACTCAGACACAGCCTGGCAGGGACTTTGGAATCTCTCATGCTCCAAGCTTGGCAGGGATCCTCCAAGAGAGTGTCATATGGCTGTCAGAATCCTATCCCTTTACTCCCACTAGCAGCAGATTAACTAAAGACCTTCTGGTACTCAGAAGGAAACTCAGGGGAAACCAGAAGCCTGGGCAGAAAGAAGGTATGTCCCCATATCAGATTATCTTAGAGAAGTGGACAGATAACTTCTCCTAGGTCAGAGGGCCAGCAAAGCATTTCTTCTCAGAGCAAGTGGCCCAGGAGCCATGCCTCAAGCCCCAGGCCCAGCCTTCCTCTGCAGCACTCAGGTGCAGAAGTGCTCCAGGTCCTTGTGTGACTCCTGGCAGCCTCCTCTCCAGAGTGATATCGTGGGACACATTTAGTCTGGCCTCCTGCAGGATGTCGCATCCAGTTACTATTCCTACAGCTATCTCTGATACTTGTGAACATTTTAATTCAAAAACCTGTACTGAAGCTGTGACACATTACAGCTTAACGTATTATTTTCCTTTTTTTTCACTGAGCGTGGCTTGGTACCTCCCTGAGGAATGGGGAAGGAAGACCAGGAAGACCTCTCCTCTCTAGGCCTGTTCCTATCACTAGGTAAGGGGTTTTGTTCTTTCCTATCCTGGGCTTCAGAGATCTCCTTCCTGCTCTGTGGTTTTCCATCTATCTCACCATTTGTGAGCCTGGGCAGTTGTGACTCTGCATGGGTGTGGCAGCCATGGAACCCAACAGGAGGGAATCCAGGGCCCAGAGATACCTAGGCCAGGCTGGAGGACCCTTGGATTTCTCTTTTTTAGCAAGGTAACCCACAGTAGTGGTCAGCACTGTTCATGCCATCTCCTCCCAGATCAGTCTCTCTGAGAGGGCAGACAAGCATGATCCTGATCATGTTTTCAGCCCTGGCACAGGGCCTGACTCAAAGAATGCAGAGAACATTAACCCACTCAACAGAGCAGGAGACTGAAGTCTAGAGGTGAGAGCATCTGCCTCAGGTCACACAGCACTTCTGGCCTCCAGACTCTTATTTGTTCATTCATTCAGCTCATGTTTACTAATAATGTGCCTGGCCCCCTCTTGGGCACTGCAGAGGCAGAAGAGACAAATAGGAAGCAGCAGTAACAGCAGTCCAGGGTGGTGAACGTGATGACACACATTCAACCCAGGGGAGACCCCCTGGAGGAGGAAAATATTTGAGTTGGGCTCTTAAATCTTGCCAGACATCAAAGTGGGGCATAGGACAGCACTCCCAGTCCTGGCTCTGATGTTGTCATGCTGTGTAGCCCTGAGCAAGTTTGTCCCTCTCTGTGTTCACTGGTACAAGTGGGGGCGGATCTAGAGGCTTCTGGGCATCAGGACTAACTAGTGATAAATCTGCTGCCTCTTTATCATCACAAGGGCAACTTTCTGTTCTGCAAGGCCTCATGTCCACTCTATGTCCAGCCTGCTAGTGACCCTAAGAGCCAGTCAAGGATGGACTCAGCCACTTTGGATCCAGGTTTTCCTGCAGCTAGGACATCTGGGCCATGCTTCTCTGATAGTGATGGACCCTCTGTTATTTGAGCTCTCCAACATTTTTGAACACTCTCCTATATTTTGATATTTTGATTGTATACACATTGTAAGTACCTCCTTCCCAAGGTAGAATCCAGAAAACTTTCTTTTCCAGCCTCCCTTGCAGGAACAGGTAGATAAGTGACTTAGACTGTACCAGTGAGATGAACCCTCATGAGCCTTTGATTCAAAAGCCAACAATGAGTGGGAGAGAGTCCTACATGTGGGCTCCATCTTGCTGAAACAAGGCAGAAGCAAGAATCCGCCTGCCAATGCAGGGGACACGGCTTCGAGCCCTGGTCTGGAAGATCCCACATGCCGTGGAGCAACTAAGCCCATGAACCACAACTACTGAGCCTGTGCTCTAGAGCCTGCGAGTCACAACTACTGAGCCTGCGTGCCACAACTACTGAAGCCTGCACGCCTAGAGCCCGTGCTCCACAACAAGAGAAGCCACCGCAATGAGAAGCTCGCGCACTGCAACAGAGTAGCCCCTGCTCGCCACAACTAGAGAAAGCCCGCGTGCAGCAACGAAAACCCAACGCAGCCAAAAATAAATAAATTTTAAAAATAATAAATAAATAAAATACATTATTAAATAAAAATGATTACACAGTAAGACTGCACAATGACACAGAGAGATGTTTGCTGCATGTGGCCAGTTGAAAAATGCAGGTTATAAAACAATATATTCAGTATGATTCCAATTATGTTTAAAAGCATTTATACATTCATGGGAAAAAATGGAAGAAAGGTTAATAGTGATTATCATTGAGTGGTCGGATTATAAGGGGTTTTTTTTCCTCTTCTTTGAATTTACCAAATTTGATACAATGAATAGACATTTTTGCAACAAGAAAAAATCTATTATAAAAAGAAATATTTCCAGAGCTCTCTCTTGGTTCAGAAAGTGTTGGGGTGTTTGAGAGGGAGAAGCATGTCATGGGAAGATCATGACAGAAATCAGAATGATGTCCCCTCCTACATGGCATGAACTACAAGGTGTGAGTAGAGGGTCAGTGCTACTGGACTCCTCAAATCCTGACCTGTGGTCTCTTGGCATCTACCCCAGTCCTCCCCTTCTCTGGTGGCCATTAGAAGTCCACATGGTCAGGACTGGAGGTGGCCATGAGGACCTTAAGAGTGACTCATGGCAGCCCAGGAAGATGTTATAGAGGGTAGGAGGTGGACAGAGGCAGACCTTTTTAGAGGTGGTGGAAGGAGGAGCTCTCAAGGAGGGGCCAGTGCTGGGAAGTCAAAGGAGAAGTGAATTTTCAGAACAGGATGGTACATCTCCTCGAGGGAGTCAGGCTGCTTCCCAGTCTCAGAGCTTATTACAGGGAACCAAAAAATCAATGCCCAAGACACTGCCCACGTGGGCTCAGACCCACAGATAACAAAAAACAGTGCTTTGAGAGGGTACCCTCAGGGCCAGGAGAGAAACAAGAGCACAACACAAAGCACTTCAAAGATTAGAACTACCATTGTAAAGCAATTATACCCCAATAAAGATGTAAAAAAAAAAAAAAAAAAAAAAAAAAATCGTCCAGAGCCTGTGCTCCGCAGCAGAAGAGGCCACAGCAGTGAGAGGCCGTATACCCCAAAAAAAAAATAAAAAAAAAAAAAAAAAAAAAAAAAAAGATTAGAACTGACGTATATACACTGCCTTGTGTAAAACAGATAGCTAGTGGGAACCTGCTGTACAGCACAGGGAGCTCAGCTCAGTGCTCTGTGATTACCTAGCTGGGTGGGATGGGGATGGGGGTGGGTGGGAGGGAGGTCCACGTGGGAGGGGATATAAGTATGCATATAGCTAATTCACTTTGTTGTACAGTGGAAACAAATACAACATTGTAAAGCAATTATATGCCAATTTAAAAAAAATAGGTGGGGAAAAAACTACTGGTTAGAAATCTCCTAGAAGGCACCAGAAAGGTGCAGAAGGGGGCTGCCAAAAGAAACAACACCAACGAGCTGTAGCTGACTCCCCAGAAGAACCATCTAAGTGGGAGCTCAACACATCTGAGCCAGCTGTCCCATCCTCCCTAATCCCACAGAGGCCCAGGGAGGAGCAGGGACTTGCTCGAGGTCACACAGAAAATTAAGACAAAGACCAAAACATGGACATTCTGACTCCCAGTCTAATATGCTATCCATTACCCCCTAAGGAGAATTTTATTTAATTTGAAGACATAAATAATCACTATATTATATAAAGTATTTGAAACCATATAAAAACATTATTTGTCATCTAATTCAATTTATGAAGTAAATATAGACAGAATTCCAAAAGTTGATGTGACATCAAACTTTTAAACAATTAAAAATAGATAGGTCTCTAGTGAGTATCATAAAACAGAAGCAGACTCACAGATATAGAGAACAAACTAGTGGTTACTAGTGGGGAGAGGGAAGGGGGAGGGGAAATACAGGGGTAAGGGATTAAGAGGTACAAACTATTAGCTATAAAATAAGCTATAAGAATATACTGTACAACATGGGGAATATAGCCAATATTTTATAATAACTTAAATGGAGTATAAACTTTAAAAATTGTGAATTACTATATTGTACACATTTTACTTTATAATATTGTACATCAACTATACTTCAATTTAAAAATAATAATAAATTAAAAAAAAAAAAACAACGATAGGTCAGGGACTTCCCTGGTGGTCCAGTGGGTAAGACTCTGTGCTCCCAATGCAGGGGGCCTGGGTTTGATCCCTGGTCGGGGAACTAGATCACACTTGCATGCCACAACTAAAGATCCCGCATGCTGCAACGAAGATCCTGCATGCTGCAACTAAGACCTGGCAGAGCCAAAATAAATAAAAATAAATAAATAAATATTTTTAAAAAATAGGCCAATATCAGATATAAATATGGGCACCAAAAAAATCCTAAATAAAATTTTAACTGATGATTAAATATGTAACTTGAATTTCCACTAACATAAAATAGAATCTATCTCCAATGTGCCAGGCTGATATGGAACAAGCAGTCAGGGCAGTACCTAAAGATTTGTTGAGCATTATCCAGGTGTAATTACACAATGAGCTCATATTCTACCCTTAGCAACTCTAAGATATAAGGATGCTAGGATTATCTCTGCAGCAGCTTCTTTAGGAAATGTTGCTCTCACTATGACCTTCAATCCATCCAAAGCTTTACAATGGGGGCTGTCATGTTCACACAGGTGACTCTGTACCCTGGTCACCAATGATTGGTCAAAATGACCAATAACTGGAACAATAGCTGGACCCATTGTAGTTCTTCTCTGGGAATTTGGAACTGGAATTTTAGTCCTTTTCTGCAGAGAGTACACATCTGCAGAGAAAATGAAAAATGAAGCAAATATACCCAGAGAAGCAGAGATGAGAAAGAGAGAGAAATTCATTGTTGAGTTCTCTATGGGCCAGTGAGGGGTGAGGGAAGTCAGTGCGAGAAACAAGACCAGAAGAGGGCTCAGGCTCAACTATGTTGCATCTCAAAACAAATCCCCAGGGAAAGATTTTTTAGCCAGTCCATGCTAGATTCTGAACTTCTGGTGACCTGCATTTCCAACTGTGGCTGCATCTCTGATTCCAGTGTGCCCTGGAGGCCCAGGTGCATTCCT
>NW_006788200.1:130428-164173 GCF_000442215.2 Lipotes vexillifer
GGAGCATGTGAGGTACTTCCCAGTGACCTCTAATCAATCTTTAGATGGCTTGGGTAGGATACTACTGCTTGCGATCCTTTGTACTAAAATACCTAATTTTGCAGATGAGGATATTGAGGTTTAGAGAGTTGAAGTAACTTGCCTAAGATCCCACAGCTAGCCTGAGATTTGTCCAAAGCCACCCAACTCCCAAGCCCATGTTCTTTCCTTTACACGTATTAACAGGAAAATTGGCAAAAGTCATATTAAAGAGGAATCCACAACAATTCAACATCTTTTCTCAATAAAATCTCTTAAAATTAGGAATAGAGGATTTCCTATGTAAAAAAGAAAAGCAAGAGTTAATTTCTTGGGAAGAGGAGACTTGAATTCAGGAGCCAATCTACTTTCTAGTGGGAAAAGATGACAAGTATAACCCTAGGAACCTGAGTCTTTGCTGTCATCCCTAAAGCTATTAAAGCCTCATTGTGGTTTGTGTGGCGGCATACCCCAGAGGGAAGGAAAGAAAATACCCTGTGCATTCATAGAAACACTGGGGGGAACCACAAGCTCTCAGTGATGACATACAGCAGGGAATCCAACCAAAATACCAGTTCATCCTGCATACATGTGCTGTACAACTCCAACCTCACTCAAAATAATTTCCAAAAAATCTTTTTAATCTGTAGAATGAAAGTTCACAAAGGAAAAGGTAATGGAACGTAAATCACCCAGGATGGACATGCTGGGCCCAAGCGTATACTGAAGAGAGGACAGTTTCACAAGGTGAATTCCCAGAGAACGTGGGGTAAAGAGTGAGGGAGGTGATGCTCACCTGTGGGAGCATCAGACTGAAACCCACAAGGCCACCCTCTCCACCCAAGAGAGGCCTGCCACCTGCCACCTCCTCCACTCAGTACTCATGCTGGTATGTGCTCAGTCATCTGGCTTTCAGGAGTCACTCAATACAAGTCGGGTGTTGTAGGATTTCAGAATGAAAAAGAAATCATGAAGCAGTTGTAAATACCAACAGGACCTGTTCAGGCAGAGAATTAGAAACAATTTGCCCTAGGGGCAGCATTTTTTGTGCCAAAGTCAGCATGGGTCTTATGGGAGTGGGGAGGATGGACCTCTAAACTATGCCCTTGGAAAGGCTCAGGAAGGATGTCCTCGGGTGGTGAGAGCAGGCATTGGCACTCGAAGGAAGAAGGAGATTGGCAGACTGATCCTCCTTCCAGGCACCCCTGCTCCCTCTGGCCCCCTTCCACGGACCCTGCCCAACAACATAGACACATTCAGCTCCTCTTCTTCCTTGGGCTCTCTCCCATTCCCATCACCATGTTTCTCAAGGGCAGGTCCTCCTGCCAGAGCAGGAATTCAGGGCCTCCAGCTAGCTCCAAATGCCCGTGACCAGATTCTACTGAACCTCCAGCTGTATTACCCACAACTCCCTACCATGTGCTCTCTGCTTCACCTGGTTTTTGCTCCTCCCAGGAGACCTGATTCCGTGGTTTCTTGGCTGGGCAAACCGTGTCCGTCCTGTCTCACCCTAGACATCTATGCATCCAGATCAGACTCATCTTTCCAAGGCAAGCACAAATGATCCCGTTGGGGGAAGATCGTCCATATTCCTCTGAGGACAGGAGTCCATGTTGATCTGTCCTCTGGTTTGAGGTACTCAAACTTAGTTCTTCCTCCACCTGTAGACGGAAGAGAGAAGGAGGAAAGCCAAAAAGTGAGCACCTAGAGGGTAGAAACTCCAACAGAAGCAACTAAAAACTTTTGTACTACCCAGGAGTGTTTGTAAGGTGATTGAATATTTATTAAATATGAAAACAAATGTAACAGAAAATATACAGGGAAATATTTCCTTTACAAAAGCAACAAAGAAAAAAATAGAAAATGGGAGTAAACAAGACATGTTCAGGACCTAGATGAAGAGCAAGAAGACTCCAATGAATGAGGAGATGAATGATATTCCTGGATTAAAATAGTAAATATTACAAAGATATCAATTCTCCCCAAAGTTTTATTTACATTTAATGCAATCTCATTTAATTAATCTCTTTTGTTAATTTTTTTTTTTTTTTTTTTTTGCGGTACGCGGGCCTCTCACTGTTGTGGCCTCTCCCATTGTGGAGCACAGGCTCCGGACGCGCAGGCTCAGCGGCCATGGCTCATGGGCCCAGCTGCTCCGCGGCATGTGGGATCTTCCCGGACCAGGGCACGAACCCATGTCCCCTGCATTGGCAGGCAGACTTTCAACCACTGCGCCACCAGGGAAGCCCTCTTTTGTTAATTTTTAAACTTAACAAAATGGGTTTAAATTTAATTTGAAGAATGTTCATGTACAATACTGGCTGAGACATTTTTTAAAGTAGAATGATACTAAAAATTAGGGACAGGTGGTGGTGGTGGGATGAATTGGGAGATTGGGATTGACATATATACACTAATATGTATAAAATAGATAACTAGTAAAAAAAAATAAAGAAAAAAAAAATTAGGGACTTCCCTGGTGGCGCAGTGGATAAAACTCCACGCTCCCAAAGCAGGGAGCCTGGGTTCGATCCCTGGTGAGGGAACTAGATCCCACACGCATGCCGCAACTCAGAGTTCACACGCCATGGCTAAGGAACCTGCCTGCTGCAACTAAGGAGTGCGTGTGCTGCAACTAAGACCTGGTGCAACCAAAAAAAAAGATACTGCCACAATAATAAATGTCACAATAAATAATATAATGAATCACACAAAAATTAAATCTGTGGCACAGAAATAGATCAATTTACTAGAAAGCTCAAACACTAAACAAAAATACTGCATGAAATTTTTAAATTTTGCAGCTCAAAAATATTTATTATATGAGGAGCTCTTACAAGTCAATTAGAAAAAACACACCCTGAAAAGAATAAGGGGCAAGAAGATGACTAAGCAATACAGAAAAGAAAAAAAAAATACAAATAGCTTGTAAACATAAAAATTAGCCAATCTCACAAGTAATCAAAGAAAAATTCAGTAGAAATAAGGTACATCTTTACTATTAATTATCAAAGTTTAAAACATGGTAATAGATTCCACTGAAAAGGGCTGAGGACATGTGTTTGGATCAGCCTTTTGGGGTGGCAGGGCAATTAGACAAATGTACAGAAGTTTTAAGTAAGCACATTCAATCCACGAATTGCACTTCTAGGAATCTATCTTCTGAAAGTAATGTGTAGCAATAGCTATATATGAATAGTCAAAGATGTTCAGCCTGATATTACCTATAGCATAAAATATTTGAGGCAACTTCAATATCTATCAGTAGTGGGTTGTATTTTAAAAATTATTATATACACATGGGATAAAATTCCATGCAGCCATTAAAAATAAGGGCCTAAGAGAATACACAATAATGCCAGAAAATGGTCACATGGCATTAAGTGAAAACAAGCTGTAAAATCCACTCTTCTGACAAATATTTATTGAGCGACTCCCAGGTGCCACTGAACAGCAATGAACAAGATAACGTTCCTACTCTCATGAAAGCTTCCGTTCCATTATAAAATTTATAAACCGGACTCTAAGCATGGTTCCAACTAAAAAAAAAAAAAGGAAGATGTGGTTTATAACCACATGTCTCTTTATGTAAGGGAGTCAAAAAAGACACAAAATGATGTGTCAAGAGAGAAAGCTTGGGATTGAGGGTGGTTTTTGTACTCTTTTTGGTACTTTTCTGAGTTTTCCAAATTGTCTGTCACGAACATATATTACATTTGTACCCAGAATGAAAATAAAAAAATGTCATCTCTTTTCAAAGAATGTGAGTGGGACCTATGCAGGCAGTGGCTGTAGAGAAGACAGGCTGGGTAGGCGTGGGCTGGCTGCTCTGGGGATGGAGTGAGGGGATGCAGGGGAAGGACCGCACTAGCGGAAGTGGGTGTGGGCTCCAGATAACGCAGGGTGAACAGTGGGAGGAAAGAAAAGTCCAGGCAAAGGAACATCTTATAGGTGTTTATCTAATATCCTCCCCCACAAAATCACATTGATCCTGATTACGGTGTCTTTCCCATGAGTCAGTGTCCTCTCATGCCCTGGCATGGCTGAGGCCCAAGCCTCCCCTGAGGACAGAGAGGTTGCTCACTGATTTGACTCAATCCTTCCTAACCTGGCTTTTTCCTTTGTGAATCTCTCCTGCCTTTTTGGAAATTGGGTTTCAGAGTTGATCACTCATTTGATCACTTGTTCACTTTCATTTACTAAATTTTGCCACTTTTGGGCTCCTTCTAGTGACCAGGCAATGGTGGCCAAGATTCTTGCCCACACCCTGAGCTGTTATAGATGTCCCCCCTGTCATTCCCGTGACAATCAATCCAGCCACGTCCAAGCCAAGTCTCTCTTCCCAAGAGACCTGAGGTCCCAGAGTCAGCCATGGGTAGATCTTGCCCCTGGGAATTAGAGTGATGGTCTTTGCATGCTGACCATCCCTCAGGTGGTTTCCTTCACTGGTGTGAATGAAGCTCTGTGGTGGAGTTTGGTATTTCCTCTTTGCAGCATGAGTTAAGAAACAAAGCTCAGAAGGAGGTTAATACTTCAAAACATTAACATGGCACATGCGATAGCTTAGACTAGTTTATAGGGCTTCTGCCAGGCCAGGTACCACCATCATCTTAGGGCAGCCTCCAGGATGACCTGGACTTTTAGGACCCTGTTCCTGCACTCCCCTTCCAGTCAATAACTTCTGCGACCCTGGTTCTCCCCTTTATCGCCCTTACCCTTATACATCCCACACAAACAGGGCCTCATGACTTTCCAGCACTCATGCTGTTCTTCCCACCATGCTGGCCATTGGACCTCTACTGTCCCTCATCCTTCACTTTCATTTCTGTCCAGCCCCAGCTGCACTGCTGCCCACCCCTCCCAACTCCCTATCAGTCATTTTTGTCAGAACCCAGGACTTTCCTCCTGTGCTGATGCCACAGTGAATAGGATTTAGTCCTTTACTTTATTCACTCTGCTCACCCCTGTGCAAGCCTGGGGTGTTGAGAGGAGGTGGATGTGGGTAGTCACAATATGGTAGGCTGCATGCTCTAATACCAAGTGGTCTGAGGGGCAAAGAGGGGCTCCTAGCCCAGGGCTGCTCTGAGTCCAAGTTCATCCCAGAACAGAGAAGAAAATGACTGCCCTGTGGTCAGGCTGCTCCCCTTGGACCACAACTCCATGGACCACATGGGCACTGAATCCAGCCACGATGACCTAAAGTTTTACTTGATTTCATGACCCTCCCAGATGTCATACCTTTTTTCTTCCCCATTGACAGCCAAACTCCTTGAAAGAGTCATCTGTATTCATTATTCCACTTCCTCACCTCATAGTCTGTCCCTGAGGTGTCACTTGTCAAGGTCATTGATGAGCACCATGTTGGATCCACATCTTTGTTCTCATCTTGCTTTTTTGCTCAGCAGCTTTCAACTCAGCTGAAGGAAAACATTCTCCTGAATATTTTCCTCTCTTAAGTCCATGATTACACATTCCCCAGGCTTTCATTCTATCTCACTGGCTGCTCCTTTGTTCTCCCTTTGCTGGCTTCTCTTTAGAAGAGTCCTTCCTCGAAATGTTGGCATGCCCCAGGGATGAATTCTCAGATTTGCATTTATACTCCTCAGGTATCCTCTTCTAGACTCATGCTGTAGGTACTATCTATACACCAATGACAAGTGTTTATTTCCCACTCTGACCTCTCTCCTGAGCTTCCGACTCCTACATCCAGCTTTCCCCTTGGTATTTCCTGTTGTACATCTAAGTGGCATCTCTAATGAACCATGGCTCTGTGGACCTTAGGGCTGCTTTCCCAGCATCCATTCTGTTCCTCCCTCTTTTGTAAGCTGATATTCCTGTCCACACCTCCAGGGATGGTCTCTGATTGGTGAAGACAATTAATATAACCCCATTCCCATTTGCCACAGTGATTGGTGATCTAAATTGATCCAATCAAATTGAACAAAAGTTTAGAAATTTTGTTTAATGGTTAGGCAGTAGAAGCTTCTTCTTCTGGTGGGTGTTGAGACTGAAACAATACAGTCATTTTATCCCACTGAGGGAAGCCAGATTGAGGACAAAGCCAGATTAAGGATCCATGGATCAAAACATGCTTGAATTCTGGACTTTTCAGTTATGAAAGTCAATACATTCCACTTGATGTTTAGGCCAGTCTGACTTGTACTTTCTATTACTCTCCAATTGGAGCCTCATGACCTTATGAGAGTAAACACAGAACTCTCATGTTCCTACCACCCTATCAACCTACTTTTCTGTTGTCTTCCCCATTTCAGTTCATGGCACCCCAATCCATTCAATGGTTCAGCCCAAATCTTCCAACTCACCCCTGACTCCTTTCATACTCTCACACCCTGTGTCTTGTCTGTCAGCAACTCTTTCAGTTCTGCTTTCAAAATATATGGAGAATCCATTCTCTCCTACTCTTGTCCCACTGCTGTCTACTCTCTCACAGCAGCCAGATGAATCTTTAAAAAACCTTAAATATTACATCATTAGCCTGCTTTAAAATCCTCCAACTTGGAATAGAATTCAGAGTCCTTACCAGGCCTAACGACTGTATGGGATCTAGCCCTGCCTACCTTATTGACTCATCCCCTTCCACTGCCCCCTCCCCAGCTACACTGGTTTCCTCTTCCTCAAAGTCTCCCTGTACTCCCATGGAAGGCCTTGGCACTGCTCTTCTGTATCCCTACTTCTTCCTGTGGTTGCTTCTCTCTTGTCACTCAGGTATGGACTCAGATGTCCCCTCCTCAGGAGGCCTTGCCTGAGGACACCACCTCATGATTCTCACCCAGTCAAACTCTATCACAGTGCCTTGTTTTATTTTATTAATGACACTTATCACTGTCTGAAATTGTCTTTTTGTGCATGTGTTCACTTCTTTATTGTCTGTCTCTCTCCGTCTCCTGGTTGCTCCTTGATGGCTGGCCCAGTCTTGTTCATTATTGTATCCTAAGACCTAACATTCATTGCATTTGGACAAATTGTGAATCTCAGCAATGTTTGTGGCCGTTGAAGAAGCAGCAGATTGTTGAGGCCTTGCTAATGTAGGACGCTGTGTCCCGCTGCAGTGGAAGCCCCGAGTCCTCCACCAGGCTTCTGGGCAGAGCGGGGGTGTGGAGGCAGATGACAGGGCCCAGGGGAGAATCCATGAGGCTTTCAGAGACCTGGGCTCCAGATGGGGGTTCACATTAGTTCCTAGCTGTTCTATGGAAAAAGCGTCAGAGAAAAGGGGCCCAAGAAACCTCTGCGGCCGCAGTCACAGGAAGCCCCAGCACAGAGAGGCCTTGGGGCGGGGTGTGTGTGGGGAGGTCTCCAGTCACCCTGAGGCCTTTGGTCACAGATTCCACTACTGCTGGGGTCCAGAGTCCCTGGTGTCAGCGACCACCTTGACCACTGCCGTTCCGAGGGCAGGCAGTACTATCTAGGAGGGAGTGGGTACTGCTGCCATCACAAGGCCTTGGATCACATCCAGAACTCAGCTGGACTGAGGCCACTCAGGCCCAGGCCAAGGAGAGGCTGCTGCACACGTTTCCTGGCACATACTTCCTTTCTCCTTTTAGAGAAGCAAATGTCGCTGGGGCCTTGGCCACAGCTTCCTGCCTCCTTCTGAGATCAGAAGCCACAGCTGCAGTCTCAGCAGCTGCCCTGCCAGACTAGCTTCAGAGACCCAGGGCCAGGCACACTGCCCCCACCCCCATCTTTCCCAAAGTGGATGCCCTAAGAGCAGGGCGTGCCTAGTGACAACCCGCTTGATATCTCCGGGAGTGGCAGCTCTGGCTCTGAGGGACCAGAGAGCTCTGGGCAGATCTGAACTCAGCACAGGCGGGGCAGAGCTCCCCACCACTCCAGCTCCATGCTCTGGAAAAAATCACCGATCCACTAAGCAGTGGGCGCAGACGCACGTACTGAGGGGCTGCCTGTGGTCTGCCACCCTGGGCTGAGAGCTTCACTCAAGCGCCCACTGGCTCCAAGATGGACACCTCTCCCTCATCCGACCCTGCCCTCCAGCCAGAGCATGTCTGTGGTGCTCCACTGGGCCACTCTCTCTGTCACTGCTACCCATGCTGCTTCCTCCTTTCCCTGCAGTCTTTCCTCCTGTCGGCTGACTTCCCATCTTATCCTTCAAGAATCAGTTCACAGGGCCTTCTTCCTGCAAGCCCTCCATCAACCCCACCAGCTGGTTGGAGGCACTTCTCTCTGCTCCCAGGACCTCAGCACCACATTGTGGTCTCAAGGAGGCTGTCACCAAGTTCCCCAAGGGCCGCCTTGGCCACCGTATTTTAATTCATTATCCCTTCCTCCTCTTCTCACCCTTTCCCAGATCCCTTACTCTGCTCTATGTTTTCCAAAGCATTTATCACCTTCTAATGTACCATATACTTTTTATTAGGACCTTATTGTTGTATTGTCTTTCTCCCTGCCAAGCTTCACAAGGGCAGGGATCTTTCACTTATGTATACTAAGCCCTCAGAAGAATATCTGGCATTTAGCTGGTGATCAAAATATATTAGTGGAATGAATGACGGAAGGAAGGAACCATAGTTGTCTGCTTACTTGTTGGTGAGCTCCTCTAGGGCAGGGCCTAAAGATAAGGAATCTCTATATCCTCAGCACTCAGCCAAGGATTGTGTGCAGAGCAGGAATCAGTAAATTAAAGCCTTCAGGCTGGCATTCAAGGCTACTATCATCTACAACCAAGATTCTTGCCAGCCTCATTCTGCAAAGTAAAGCAGGAAGGAAGTGGTTATGGCTAAAAGGGTGGCCACATGGGTTGGCTTTGCCATCCTCACCGTGGGTCACTCCTGTCTACCCACTCTGTCAATGTCTGGATCACTGCATGAATGGGACAGATGTCCAAATCTCCTGCCAATCATCAGTGGAGAGCTGAACCTGGGTGTGAATGATTCTAATATCTGAGCAAGTGTGTGAACTTCATCAGCATGAGTTGTGTGACCATAAGATATGCTCTGGGGATACTCAGAAATAACTGAGGGATATGGTAAGGGCCTGAATGTGTGTGGGAAAGGGCATTTCCTGCAATCGTCCCAATTCCTGGAATTACAGTGGGGAGGGGAATTACATATTATAAATCAAGGAAGGGGCTTCCCTGGTGGCAGTGGTTGAGAGTCCTCCTGCCAATGCAGGGGACGCGGGTTCGTGCCCCCGTCCAGGAAGATCCCACATGCCGCGGGGCGGCTGGGCCTGTGAGCCATGGCCACTGAGCCTGCGCGTCCGGAGCCTGTGCTCTGCAACAGGAGAGGACACAACAGTGAGAGGCCCGTGTACCGCGGAGGAAGGAACCAATTCTTCATTAAATGGTGATGGACAAAATGGTTATTTGTAGGGGGGAAAAAGCCTGTTAAAATCCCTACCTCACACTACCCAACAAAATTAATTCCAGCTGCTTAAAACAAAATGTTAAAAAAAAATAATAGAAGAAAAAATATATATCCTCTCATTTGGTGGGAGAGGATTTTCTAAGAACGAAAAGCAATGAAAGAATTCATCCAAGAGAAATCAAAGTATATATCCACATAAGGACTTGCACTTGAATGATAGCAGTTTTATGCGTAGTAGCTCCCAAACTGGAAACAACCCACATTTTCATGGCTAGATAAATGTTTAAACAAATTATGGACCAGCCACACAATGAAGCACTACTCAGCAATAAAAAGGAAGGTACTGTACATTTGCAGCAACATGGATGGACCTAGAGATTATCGTATTAAGTGAAGTAAGTCAGACAAAGACAAATATCATGCGATATCATTTATATGTAGAATCTTAAAAAATGATACAAATGAACTTACTTACAAAACAGAAATAGACTCACAGACATAGAAAACAAATATATGGTTACCAAAGGAGATAGTGGGGAGTAGGGCAGAGATAAATTAGGAGTTTGAGATTAACATATACACCCTACTATATATAAAATAGGTAAACAGCAAAGACCTCCTGTTTAGCACAGGTAACTATACTCAATATCTTGTAATAACCTATAATGGAAAAGAATCTGAAAAAGAGCCATATAAAACTGAATCACTTTGCTGTATGCTTTAAACTAAAACAACATTGTAAATTAGCTATACTTCAATTAAAAATCATTAAAAAAAGGAAGGTACTATTGATACATGCAACTGCACAGGTGACTCAAAATAATTATGCTGACTAAAAGAAGCCAGACAAAAATGACAACATACTGTATGATTCCATTTACATAGATGGAATTTACATATGTAAATTTACATATATAAAGCATATAGTAGTGAATGGGTAGAAGGAAGAGATTACAAAGGAGTATGAGGAAACTTTTTGGAGTGATGCATATGTTCATGATCTTAATTGTGGTTATGCTTTTACACTTGCCTTCATATGTTAAAACTTATCAAATTGTACAATTTTAAAATGTGCAGTTTATTGTATGTCAGTATCTAAATAAAACTGCTTTCAAAAAAGTCAGTGAAAAAAAATCACAAATAAAATGGTAAATGGATTTTTAAACTACTGAGTTATAACTTACATGTAATAATATGTACAGGTATTATGTGTACAATTCAGTGAATTTTTATATATGTATACACTTCTGTAAGCAACACTCAGATCAGGATCTGGGACGTTTCCAGTACTCCAGAAGGCTCCCTCATGTCACCCACTACACAATATCCCCCCAGAAGTAACCCAAAAAAGGCCAGTTGATTTGCAAGCATACAAATTTAAAACTTCTATGTGTGAAAAATCACCTTGAATTACATTAACAAGTACTTAACATTCTGGAGAAAATATTTTCTGCAAATATTACATACAAAGTGTTGCTAATATGGAAAGCTCTTACAAGGAAAATACTTGAGATGTCAGTGGAAAAATGGGCAAAAGACATGAATGAACAAGTCATGAAGGAAGAAAGGAAGGAGAGAGAGAAAGAGAACAGAGAGAAAGGAAAGAAGACATTTAACCAGTCAGTCAGTCAACAAGAATTTATGATAGGACTGCTGTCATCTAGGCACTGAGCTAGGTGCTGAGATTATAAGAGGAAAGAAGACATAGTCTTCATAGTGTAGTGAGAAAGATGGACAAATGGCCATTAAAAGAGGCTGTCCAGTGGTTAGGGCTCCACGATTTCACGGCCAAGGGCACAGGTTTGATCCCTGGTCAGGGAAATATGATCCCACAAGCTGCGCGGAGTGGCAAAAAAAAGAAAGAAAAGGAGAATAAAAGTCTTCAATCCACTGAGGAAGCACTGGGGCTTTCTGAGCCTAGAGTAGGTGTCTGACCCAGCTGTGGAGTTTTCCTGGAGGAAGAAGTGTCTGAGCTCAAGCCTGAGAGAGCAAGAGGAGGGAGGTGTGGGAAGGTAGGGGAGGACACCAGCATTCGTTCTTGGGTGCAAGAACAAGTGAGTACAGGCCTGGACGGGAGGGAAAGGAGCATGAACTGCAGGGGCAAGGGGAGTGATGGGAGAGGAGGCTGGAGGGACAAGAAGCCATGACCATGAGCACCAGGTAACAGAGAAACTCTGAAGCATTTTGAGGAGCACGACAATGAAATCACTAGACCTGAATGCCCATGTGCTTCAGAGGGAGCAAGGCCTCCAGCAGTGCTCTGTTTAGGGTAGCCTTATTGGGTAGTGGGCTCACAGCACACACTGGAGCAGAAAAAAAGGAGAGATGAGGCTGGGGAGAGAACAGAACTGCCACCCAGATCTCAGTCCCCCTGCTTGTCACTTGTGGTCCCTAGGCTCTTGCTTACCTTATTAACTTCCCGTATTTCCCAAGAAATCAAGGAAGGAAGACCTGATGACAATTACGTAAAAGGAGAACACTGGCAAATATTAAGCTAGTTTTGTTCTCCCAGTAAATTATGTTGCCCTACAAGGCTTCCCCAATTCCTGCAGATGGAATATGAAGCACATAGGACTTCCAAGGATGGATGTTACCTCAGAAACAGAGAAAAGGCTTTAAACCTTCAAAATCTCAGACTCTTAAGGATTCAGGACACAGGGTACAACTGCAAGATGATTTAGTGCCAGGTCTCTTGCCCAACTTGATAAAGGTTTCCTGGGCTGGTGGAGGGGAGTGTTCGGGGTAGGGGGAGCCAAAGTCCTGTCCCTTCCTAAAGTTTGGCCAGAGGGATTTAAGGGATCTCAGTGTAGAAGGGTACTCCCTTGTTTGGTTTAGCTAGAGGTTTTCCAAACTAGTAGAGATGAAAAAAATGATCAAAAAAAAAAAAAAACCCAAACCCAAAAGAACTAATCCAAAAGAACACAAATAAATAAACAGAACAGGCAGGAAAAATGAAAGTCACTATGTAAGATGATAAAATTTATCCAAAATATGACAGTAATATTACATTCAAATTAAAAACAATGAAACATTCCAAGTGAAAGATAAAGGCTGTCTGACTAGATTAAAAAGTAAAAGGAGTGGGACTTCCCTGTGGGTCCAGTGGTTGAGACTCCAAGCTCCCACTGCAGGGGGCATGGATTTTATCCCTGGTCAGGGAACTTGGATCCCACATGCCACATGGTGCGGCCAAAAAACAAAAACCAAAAGGAGAGACATATCTAAAGTGTAAGAGAAGTTAAAGCAAAAGACTGAAGAAAGATATACCATGCAAGCAATAACAAAAGAATGTGAAGTAAGACAAAATTGACTTTAAGACAAACACCCTTTTAGAAACAAAAGGATCTTAAAATTCATTGTCACTGGGCTTCCCTGGTGGCGCAGTGGTTGAGAGTCCGCCTGCCGATGCAGGGGACACGGGTTCGTGCCCCGGTCCGGGAAGATCCCACATGCCACGGAGTAGCTGGGCCTGTGAGCCATGGCTGCTGAGCCTGCGTGTCCGGAGCCTGTGTTCCACAACGGGAGAGACCATAACAGTGAGAGGCCCGCGTACGGCAAAAAAAAAAAAAAAAAAAAATTCATTGTCACTTTATAAAAATGAACTGCTCAACTCAAGAGTATACAATTTAAATATTATATGCATAACTTCAAAATATGTAAAGGAAACAGAACTATAAGGATGATTAGACAAATTCACAATCATGGTGGAAGATTTTCTCTGTGATTGACAGAATAACAACCAAAAATTCCAAAAATACAGTAAGAAAATGTCCCAACCAATTTTGATGAATGCATTTTGTATAAAATGCGTTATTCATTAACTAAAGAATACAGAATCTTTTCAAATACACATGGAACATTTATAAAAATTGACTATATACTAAGCCATAAAGTAAGTCTTAACAGATTTCCAAGGGTGACATAATCTACAGCTACACTATCCAATATGGTAACCACTAGGCACATGCCGAGGACTTGAAATGTGGCTAGTCCTAATTATGATATGCTGTATGTGTAAAATATACACTGTATTTTGAAGACTTAGTATGAAAAAAAATCTAAAATATGGCATTAATTATTTTTATATTGATTACATGTTGATACTATTTTGGATATATAAGGTTAGATAAAACACATTATTAAAATTAATTTCCACCTGCCTCTTTTTACTTTTTTAAATGTGGCTACTAGAAAATTTTTAATTATATATGTAGCTTGCATTATATTTCTATTGAGCAGCACTGATATACAGCAAATTCTCTGACCACAAAACAAGTAAGAAGGAATTACTAGGAAAAAAAAAGAAAGAAAACTAGAAATACCCAAATACTTGGATATTAAGAAATACACTTCAAAAATAGCCCACATGTCAAAGAAGAATTCAAAATGGAAATTAGAAAATATTTGAACTGGATAACAAAATACAACTTACCAAAATCCGTGAGATGTTGCTAAAGCAGTAAATATGGCAAATTTTAGAGCAGGGGTTGGCAAAATCCAGCCAATGGACCAAATCCAGGCCACAGCCTTATTCTGTAAATAAAATTTTATTGGAACTCAGTTACTTCCATGTGTTTATTTATTGCCTGTTGCTGACTTCATGCTATTATGGCAGAACTGAGTAGTTTTAATAGAGATCTGTCAAGCTAAAATATATTTACTGGGACTTCCCTGGTGGCACAGTGGTTAAGAATCCGCCTGCCAATGCAGGGGACACGGGTTTGAGCCCTGGTCTGGTAAGATCCCACATGCCGTAGAGCAACTAAGCCCATGCACCATAACTACTGAGCTTGCACTCTAGAGGCTGCAAGCTACAACTACTGAGCCTGTGCACCGCAACTACTGAAGCCTGCGTGGCTAGAGCCCGTGCTCTGCAATGAGAAGCCACCGCAATGAGAAGCCCATGCACCACAGCAAAGAGTAGCCCCTGCTCGCCACAACTAGAGAAACCCTGTGCCCAGCAACGAAGACCCAATGCAGCCCCCAAAAAAAGAAAAATTATTTGGTTTAGGGCCTTAAGTACATACATTAGAAATGAGTAAAGAGTGACAGTAACAAGTTAAGCATCCACGTCAAGAAATGTGATGAAGAACAGCAAAATAAACCCAAAGAAAATGTATGAAAGGAAATAATAAAGAGCAAACAGTAATGAAATAGAAAATGAGCATATGCTAGAAAGGATCAACAAAGCTCAAAGCTGGCTTTTTGAAAAACCTAAAACAATTAACAAACCTCTAGTGAAATAATAAAAAAAAAAAGTAGAGAGAAGAATTCATAACCAATATCAGGACCATCATTGCTGATGTTGCAGACATCAAAAAGATAGTAGCATAATTTGAAAAGCCATAAGCTAACAAAATTTAGAAAAAAATCATCAAGTTAGGATAAAATTATATTGACTCAAGGAGAAAGAGAAAACATGAATCATTCTACAACCTATAAAATAATGGATTCGGTAAGGAAACTGACCGCAAACGGGTTCAACAGTGAATTCTTCCAAAATATTCAAGGAAGACATAGTTCCAATCTTATACAACCTCCTCCAGAGACTGTAAAATGAGGAAACACTGCTGTGATACCAAAACTGGACAGACAATATGAGAAGGCATTCTCACTAGAATAATGATATGCTTTATCAATCAAACCAGGGCACTTTTGAGAGTGAAAGAAACTGCTATTAATAATGATATCAGGATGACAAGTATTAACCGGGGTTGTCCCAAGCAAAACAGGACATATGCTCCCCTCAATCTCACTCATAAACATAGATGCAAAAATCCTAAAAAATATTAGGACACACAAACTAGCAATACATAAAAATGGTAATAATATATGATAACCATGTTGGGCTTTTTCAGAATACAGATTATTTTAACTCTAAAAATAATGTGATTCACCACATTAACAGATTAAAGAAGAAAACACAGGATCACTGCAATATATGTGGTAAAAATTTTGGTACAATTAACATCCATTCATGATTAAAAAAAAAAAAAACTCTCAGCAAACCTAGGAATAGAGGGAACTTCCTTAATCTGATAAGGGATATGCGCAATAAACTTAGAAGAAACACACCTAATGGTAAAACGATTGAATCTTTCCCTTTGAGATCTGTAACAAGACAATGATGCATGATACCACTACTTCTATTTAACTCTGCACAGGATGTCCTAGCCTGTATAGTAAAGCAAGAAAAATAAATAAAAGATATAAAAATAAGAAAAGTAGAAGCAAAATGCCATTATTCACAGATGGTTTACCTGTATATGTATAAAGTTCAAAAATATCTATAGGTAAAGCTTTAATAGTGATAAGAGAGTTTATAAATTTGCTGGATACAAAATCAATCTATATAAATTATACTTCTCTATACCAGATAAAACTTACTAATGTGAATTTTTAAAGATATCATTACTAATATTACACCAAAATACCAACTTCCTAAGAATAAATCTAACAAAAGATGTAAAAGTTCTCTACTGAGAAAATTTTAAACTTTATTGAGAGACATTAAAGAAATAAAAAAAGGATATACTATGTCCATGGATTATGTCTTAATGTTTTAAAGGATACCATTTTACTTAAATTGATATATAGAATCAATGCAATCCCAAACTCCCAGCATTTTGGGGGGTGGGGTGGGGTGAGGGGAGAAACTGACAGGCTGATTTAAAATTGACGTGGATAAAAAATAGTCAAGGGCTTCCCTGGTGGCACAGTGGTTGAGAGTCTGCCTGTCGATGCAGGGGACACTGGTTTGTGCCCGGGTCTGGGAGGATCCCACGTGCCGCAAAGCGGCTGGGTCTGTGAGCCATGGCCGCTGAGCCTGCACGTCCGAAGCCTGTGTTCCGCAACGGGAGAGGCCACAACAGTGAGAGGCCGCATACCGCAAAAAAAAAAAAAAAAAAAACAAGACACATATATATGCTGTCTACAAGAGACCCATTTCAGACCTAGGGACACATACAGACTGGAAGTGGGGGATGGAAAAAAAAAAAAAAAAAAAAAATAGCCAAGACACTCTTGTTTTTTTTTTCTTAAGGTTTTTTTTAAAATTTTATTTTATTTATTTATTTTTGGCTGTGTTGGGTCTTCGTTGCCATGCATGGGCTTTCTCTAGCTGCAGCGAGCGGGGGCCACTCTTTGTTGCAGCGTGCAGGCTTCTCATTGCAGTGGCTTCTCTTGTTTCAGAGCACAGGCTCTAGGCGCGCAGGCTTCAGTAGTTCCTGCATGCAGGCTCTAGAGCGCAGGCTCAGTAGTTGTGGCGCACGGGCTTAGTTGCTCCACGGCACATGGGATCTTCCTGGGCCAGGGTTCAAACTTGCGTCCCCTGCATCAGCAGGCAGATTCTTAACCACTGCGCCACCAGGGAAGGCCCTAGCCAAGACCCTCTTAAAGAAAAAGGGCAGGTGGGAAAATTTGCTCTACCAGATATATTATACATTATAATAAAGATGAATTATAAAATTTAAGACAGTGTGATATTGGTTCAAAAAGAGACAAACAGACCAATGGAAGAGAAAAGAGAGCCCAGAAAGAGACCCATACCCACATATAAATGTACGCTTGAAATACGACAGTAATAGCAATGCAATTCAACAGGGAAAGGACAGCCTTCGCAAAATGGTGCTGGCAAAAATGAGTATTAATATGGAAACAAACCAGAGCCCTACCTTATACTATCCCGGGTCAATTAAACACATCAATGTGAAAAGCAAAACTATAAAGTTTTTATGTAGTATATGAGAAAACCTCATGGCCTTGAGGTAGGGAAGTAAAAAATTACTAAAGAACTTGTTTTCCTCAAAAGATACCATGGAGTGACAAGAAACAGAGTGGGAGGAGATACATGCAGCATATACAATCCACAGAGCGTTAGTATATAGAATATTTAAAGAAATCCTACAAATAAGAAAGTTGCAGACAATCCCAGAGCAAAAGGTTGGACAGATGCTTCACATTAGAGGAAATCCAAATGGTTGATAAACCTATGAAAAAGTTCTCAATCTCATTAGTAACCAGCACAAGGCAGATTTAAAGCACAATGAGATATTATTTATGTCTACCAGATGGTAAAAAATTTTCAAGTCTGGAAAACCAAAGAGAATTAGAAAAGCTTTTAGAATGAAGAGAGTTTGGCAAGATGGTAGTACAATTCATTGCCTTCTCCACCAGCCTCTCTTCCTCTATCCTGAGCAAATTCCATGGCAGATCTAAATCTACTTAGCAGACATTCCCAAACATCAAAAGTATACAGCCTGGGGCTGTGCCAGATCCTGACATAAGCAATAGGTTTCCAGCCACTAGAGCCATCTTCACGTGGTGCTTCCACCTGCTTGCTACCCTGATTGCCTGGTGTTCAAGCCCAGAATGTTTATTCTCACAGGACTCCCAGACTAGTCCCCTATCCCCCACCCAGGGCTCCTAGGGCACAGGAGGAAGCCGATGTGGCTCACCACGGAAACCTCTGGGCCTAGTACACATGGTCTCATCAACAGAGAGAACTGTAGGTAAAACCGAGGCATACAGGAGAGCAGATATTGCTCTCTGGGTGGGTGAGGAAGCTGGGAGGGCCACACAGAGGTGACCATGAATTGAGTCTCAAGATGAAGAGGCATTCACCAGAGGGAGAGGAGCCAAGAGCCCCCAGCTGAAGAAGGTCCAGGGATCAGGGTGGAGAGAACCTTGGGATTGGTGCTCTGTGGGCCCTGTCGCTACACTGAGAGATCTGAGCAATAGGAAACCTCAAGAAGAGTCCCAGGTCAACTGAGAAAACATCTAGACTAGATTTTTTTTTAGGAGTAAAATATACATAAAATTTACCATTTAAATCATTTTTAAGTGTACAGTTCAGTAGCATTAAGTGCATTCATATTGTTGTGCAACCATCACCACCAACCATCTCCTCTTCCATCTTCCAAAACTGAAATTCTGTACCTATTAAAGGATAACTCCTCATTTCCCCCTCCCCTCAGCCCCTGGCAACCACCATTCTACATTCTGTCTCTATGAATTTGACTACTTGAAGTACCTCACATAAGCAGAATGCAATATTTGTCCTTTTGTGTCTGGCTTATTTCACTTAGCACAGTGTCTTCAAGCTTCATCCATGTTGTATCATGTATCAGAATTCCCTCCCTTTACTAAGGCTGAATAATATTTCATTGTATGTATTTGCCATATTTTGTTAGATGTATTGATGGACACTTGGTTTGTTTCCACTTTTGGCTATTGTGAATACAGCTGCTACTGTAGACTGAAGGTTTTGTCCCTCCAAAATTCATATGTTGAAATCTAATCCCCAAAGTGATGGCATTTTGGAGGTGGGGCCTTTGAAGGTGATTAGGTCATGAGGATAGAGACTACATGAATGGGATTTGTGCCCTTATAAAAGAAACCATGGAGAGCTCCCTTGCCTCTTCTTCCACGTGAGGTTATAGCAAAAAGACAGCCATCTATAAACCAAGAAACAGCCCCTCATCAGACACCAAATCTGCCAGCATCTTGACCTTGGACTTTCCAGCCTCCAGAACTGTGAGAAATAAATTTCTGTTGTTTATTAGCTACCCTGTCTATGGTATTTTGTTAAAGCAGCCCATATAGATTAACATAGTTGCTATGAACATTGGTATATAACTAAAGACTAGATGTTTCAAAGTGAGGAACTAATGCAATTTCAGTTAAGAAAACAACCATTAGGGAATTCCCTGGTGGTCCAGTGGTTAGGACTTTGTGCTTCCACTGCCGGGGGCCCTGGCTTGATCCTTAGTCGGGGAACTAAGATCCTGTATGCTGCGTGGCATGGCCAAAAAACAAACAAAAAAAAAAACCAACCAACCATTAGAGAGGCCAGTACAATTACTGGGTGGGCCAAAGGGTTCGTTCGATTTTTTCCAGAAGATGGCTCTAGTAGCACTTAGTTGTCTTTAACTTCATTCGAAACAATTTTGTTAGATTGTATGTGACAGCTGTCATATCAGCATGCATTTAAAAAAAGACTTATCAAAATTGGTGAGTTTTTGTGTAGCCATTTTAATATTGAAGATGGAAGAGAAAAGCAACATTTTCAGCATATTATGCTTTATTATTTCAAGAAAGGTAAAAACGCAACTGAAACACACAAAATGATTTGTTCAGTGTATGGAGAAGGTGCTGTGACTGATCGAATGTGTCAAAAGTGGTTTGCAAAGTTGCATGCTGGAGATTTCTTGCTGGACGATGCTCCACGGTCGGGTAGACCAGTTGAAGTTGATAGTGATCACATCAAAACAATAATTGAGAACAATCAATGTCATATCACTTTGGAGATAGCCCACATACTCAAAATATCCAAATCAAGCAGTGAAAATCATTTGCACTAGCTTGGTTATGTGAATCGCTTTGATGTTTGGGTTCCACGTTAAGCGGGAAAAAACCTTCTTGACCATATTTCTGCATGTGATTCTCTACTGAAAATGAAAATGTTCCATTTTTAAAACAAATTTTGACGGGTGATGAAAAGTGGATACTGTACAATAATGTGGAACAGAAGAAATCATGGGCAAGTGAAATGAACCACCACCAACTACACCAAAGGGCCAGTCTTATCCAAAGAAGGTGATGTATATATGGTGGGATTGGAAGGGAGTCCTCTCTTATGAGCTCCTTCTGGAAAACCAAACAATTAATTCCAAGTACTGCTCCCACTTAGAGCGACTGAAAGTGGCACTCGACGAAAAGCGTCCAGAATTAGTCAACAGAAAATGCATAATCGTCCATCAGGATAACGCAAGACCGCATGTTTCTTTGATGACCAGGCAAAAACTGTTACAGCTTGGCTGGGAAGTTCTGATTCATCCACCCTATTCACCAGACATTGTACCTTCGATTTCCAGTTATTTCGGTCTTTACAAAATTCTTGTAATGGAAAAAATCTCCATTCCTTGGAAGACTGTAAAAGGCACCTGGAACACTTCTTTGCTCAAAAAGATAAAAAGTTTTGGGAAGATGGAATTATGAAATTGCCTGAAAAATGGCAGAATGTAGTGGAACAAAAGGGTGAATACATTGTTCAATAAAGTTCTTGGTGAAAATGAAAAATGTGTCTTATTTTTACTTAAAAAACCGAAGACACTTTTTGGCCCACCCAATAAAAAACAAGCACATTTTCATATTGTGTGGTGTGGGCTATACTCTTCTTATCCTGTAGACCCCTGGGTATGGCTCCCAGGAGGTGGAGGATGGCAAGAGGGGTGAGGGAGAATCAAAGGCCTATTTAAAGAGAGGTGAGGGGAATTTAGGGGGTCAGGATCCCAAACTGACAAGGACCACTTGTTTCCTGGTCTGGAAGGAGCCCTGTGGATCTTCAGTGGGGATTTCCTTAGGAGGAAAACTAGGCTATGTTTCTCTTGGGGCTTGGTCCAAGTAAGTTGACCACTGGGGGACAAAGCTGGGGTGATATGAGCAGAGAGGTGTCCAGAAAGGCCGCTCTGACAGCTGTGGGAAATAGGGTTGGAGGTCAGCTTGGGAGCTGTGGTGGGAACTCAGGCAGCCAGGCCTGGGTCAGGATGTGGGTGCCCATGGGAATGATGAGAAGTGGACGGAGCAGGGAGGTACTAGGAAGCAGATGCAGGCAGTGGGGAGAGAGTGATGAGCAGGAGGGTGAGGCCAATGGTGGCGACCAAGCCACGGAGAAGGAGCAGGGCCTGGGTGAGCCTGCTCAGGACAGGACAGGGAAACACTAGGGAAACACTCAGAGACAGAGTCCCAAGAGGAATCAACCCTGCAGCGTTAATGAAATTAACTGCAGAGTGTGGGAATCATGATCCAGACTCAAGTCAGATGGATAAACCTCTAGAAATGCAACACTGGGCACAAAGTGACTCTTTACAAAGCAATTATTTTTCCCAGAGGAGAAGGAACCCCTTTGAAATCTGAGATACAGATGAAAATGGTGTCTCACCTCCTGTGAGCTCTGCTCAGAGGCTCCTTAGAGGCCTCCATTATTAAGATAAATAACTCCACAATAGGGTAGATAAAAAATAAATAAACTGCTACATAAACTTATGACACAATTGTTGGTAACCCTGAGACCAAACTTGAGCAGCCTGGTTCAGAAGCCAGATGTTCAGCAGCTGAGATCTGTGACGGAGCAGAGCAGTAACTGGAATATCAAGGAGGAGGACTGAGACCCAGGACCTGAGCCCAGCTCTGCTCCCTGGGAGGGCAAAGGCCTGGACTCGGGGACTCTACACAAGGTTGTGAGAGTTAGTGGGCAGCTCGGTAAGGACTCCAGGGCATCATCCAAGGTTTTCAGGAAGATACTCAACTTCCTCAAGAACTCGTTAAAATCTCTTTGCTAGGGTGTGCTCTACTCCCTTTGAGGAAATCACAAATTTGGGTCAGGTGTGGGGAATGTGGAAGGTGTTTGGCAGGTGCCATGCTCAGTTGGGGCAGTGGGCACCCCAGCCTGGCTGGCAGCTTATCTGGGATGTGGTCTTGGGGATGGTCAGGGTTTGTAGGAGTTCCTGTGGACCACAGACAAGAGAAGCCAGTCAGCCTTTGGGGGAAGCCAGGAAAGCAGTCGGGGGCCTCCGTGACTAAGCAGGTATTGGGTGGCAGCTCTACCCCCAGCCCCGGAGGGGTTGGTCACAGAGGAGGGGGTAGGAACTGGGAAACGGGGGCAGAAAATCTGCTCCTGTTTGGGAAAGGGCAAGACAAGGTCACTCACTCTGACCTGGAGTGGACTCTTTTGGGGATGTGGAGACCCCGGTGCCGGAGGGACCCTCCCCAGCCTCACATACCTCATGCTACTTCAGATTTTTACTGATGGTTAAAGACACATTAAAGATACTGACAAACTTCTCTAAGGCGTTCCAGAAGGGAGCCAAGTTAGACTTTAGATGGGCTTTTCTCTGCTGGGACCAAGAGTGTGTGAGGCAGGGCTGGGGAGCGGCTGTCCTCCTCGTGACCTTGTCTGTCATCCCTGATGCCTCCTTTCTGGAGAGGTCTTCAGCAGAGCCCTCCACCCTCTCCCGCAGCCCACCAGCTCACCAGCTCTGTCCTGACCCCAACCTCAGGAAGAACCCAGCTGCCCTAAGGGCACACACCTGAGGTGGTCACAGCATGTTCTGGCAAAGGCCAGTCAAGGCAGGGCCCATCCCACCTCCTGGCTCCAGGTGGCCTGGGGAAGGGGCTTGGGTGAATGGAGAACACTTCTTGAACCAGCTGCCAGAGAAGAACCCAAAGGGTTCTTTAGCCAGCTTGGCTAAAACAAAATTTTAGCCAGCTTGGCTAAAACAAAATTTTAGAACTCCCACACTTGGGAAAACACGACGACGACACAACCCCACATGAGACAAAGAATAGGGTGATGGACGTATCTGCCATTAAGATGCCAGGTAAAGATTAAGACTCAGGCGAGACCCATTAATATGCCAGGTAAAGAGTTAAGACTCAGAGGAGACCATCCAGGTGCACCTGACCCCAGTGCACCCAAGCCTAGAGCAGTGACCAGCAACACGATGGCAGTCACCAGCAAGGAGACAGTGGGCCCTCAGCTTCAGTGCTCACCTTCAGCACGTGCCACTGATCAAAGTGTTTAGATTCCTGCAGGGGAGAAGGGAGAACCCATGAATGCCACTGGCCAGAGGCTGAGCCAGGCTGTCCCTGCCCCATGCCCAGCATGGCCCCAGCTACTCACAGAGGTGATTGTCAGGTTATTCTGGATTTCAGAGAGGACGTACCAGTAGCAGCAGGCCTGGGGCTGGTTTCAGGGGGTCCCTAAGGGCCGGGGGTTTGGGAGGCTGAAGGGAAGGAAGATGAGGAAGCAGGAGGCAGAGGGATCCCCACATCTCTGAGCTGCTGGGATTGACTGTGGTCCTCCCTGATCCTATGGAAATCTGAAATGGCCTGGCTTCTCTTAAAGGCCCAGTGGAGTCAGGGGGAGGTTGGGAGTTGGGGTGATGGTGGGGTGTGTGAAGAAGCCCCAGATGGGCTGATACCCTTTTCTGATATAGAACCTCCACGACAAACAAATCGACCTATGCATCATTTTCTGGTACTCAAGATCAGTAAAACTTGAAAAACTGTTCTCAAAGCATTTCTTTCTTTCTTTTCCTCTTCTTCTTCTTTTTTTTTTTTTTTGGCTGCAAGTCTTGCAGGATCTTAGTTCCCTGACCAGCGATTGAATCCGTGACCTTGGTAGTGAAAGCACGGAGGCCTAACCACTGGACCACCGGGGAATTCCCTCAAAGGGTTTCACTTCACCTTACCAAGGAAGATAAGAGACACTGCCCACCGGACAGAGTGGGCGCAGGTGAGAGGGCAGCCTAGCTCTGAGTTCACCCAGGCCTATCTGTGCCTCTTCCAAGCTGGGATCTGGTCCTGTTGCCCTCTGACAGCTCTGACTCTCTGTCACCATCCTCACAGGCCTCCCACTCTGCCTGAGAGGCAGACAAGATTCTGCCTGGGAACATCTTCTACGTGGCTAACAATTTGTGTGAAGCCTCAAACACGTAGAAGAGTACACTTGACCCTTGACCAACACAGGGATTACAGGCACCGACATCCCCACAGTTGAAAATCCACATGTAACTTTTGACTCCTCAAAAACTTTACTACTAATAGGCTACTGCTGACCAGAAGCCTTACTGATAACGTAACAGTCAGTTAACACTTATTTTGTATATGTACTATACACTGTATTCTTACAATGAAGTAACCTAGAGAAAAAAATGTTAAGAAAATCATAAGGAAAATACATTTACAGTACTGTACTGTATTTATTGATTCCACAAGTTTATGTTGTGTTTCTAAGATGAATTGTCTGCCTGTCAGTACCTACAACAATGCTATCTTATATGATACCAAACACTGTAGATGTTACGTGTATTACTAACAGTAGACATCAAAAATGAAAAGATAATATGAAAAAGAAATTCATACTTTTTTACAGGTATAAAGATTCATGCACTGATAATGAATAAGCAGCAATATGACTGCTTTATTGTAGCCCAGTGTAATCAACAGGATTGCCTCATGGTAGCCTAGCCTATACACTAATGAATAAATCGTTATACAACTGTCATGGCACACTGTATTACAGTCATATTCATAATACAGTATTGGAAACATTGTTACATTTTTTAAAATCCACCAATCTGTGACAATATGCTGATATGAAATTTCCCCAATTACAAGAGAGAGAGGCATACTGTAGCATAATGCGATTCTTTGAAAGCAAAGTTATAAAACAGTAAGAAAACTAACACATTATTAATTTTATATTAAATGTCACTCACTTTATGCCTACATAAGGATAGACTAGTATCCACATATATTTTATGCATTCATGACATACTGTTTTCTTAACTTCTTCAATATTTCTACGCTCCACAGCTCATCTGTCAATTTTTTCAAATTGTTGCAAATCTCCAAAATTTTTTCCAATATATTTATTAAAAAAAAAATCCATGTATAAGTGGAACCACACAGTTCAAAACCATGTTGTTCAAGGGTCAACTATATTTTTTAAGAGCCTGGAACACTGTGTTACTAGGATTTAAGTCCCAACATTGTCACCTCACAGTTCTGGGACAGCTTCCTTGAGAATGGGGACTGTGGGGCTGAGGGCCCTATATGGCTGTCCCTTCCCTGGCTCCTGGTTTTGTCTGAGATAAATATAATGAACACAGTCGGAATGAACTCATGTTCCAAGTCTTTGTGTTCCAGGTGAGCAACAAGAGAGTGACAGGCACCAAATGCCTATACATTAATAACAAGAATGACATGGCCACCCCCAGTTCCCCGGATACTGGAGCAGTGGCTAGTAGGGTTGAGGTCAACAGACAGAACATCTGCATCCCCAAACCCAGATCTACTTGGGAGCACTTCCTCTGCGACTTGCCCGGCTCCAGACCATCCTTGAGATGTTAGATGTCCCTTCCTCCAGTCCTCGCCCACAGTCCAGATGGGAGAGGCTGCCCCACTTCTGGGCTTCCCTTTCCTACCCCTTCCCACTATCTGTGGTCCAGAGAACTTCCCCGCCTCCTCACTGGCCAACCTGCTGTCCTGATTCTTCCCAGCCATTCTCCCCACAGTAGCTAGACTGGGCTTCCTGGGACCCAAACCTTCCAGGGACCACACCTGTCGCTGGCTGAAAACCCCACAATGCTTCCAGTGCTCCTAGCATGAAGCCTAAACCTCCTCCTCCTTTCATAGACTTTATAACTATTTTTTAAACAAGAGGCAAACTACAAAGGTCAAGATTTACAATAACACTACTCAGAATTTTTCTTTGCTGCAATACAACGTGAAGTCAGGACTGGGAAGGCTTGCAGGAATGTTCGGCCTCCATAGCTTTAAAATTCCCTCAAAAAGCTCATTTACATAAAAAAGAGGTTTTTCTCTATAAGAAATCACATTTTTGTGTGTGTGTGCACAGGTCTCAAAACTCTTATATAGAATGTAATACCAAACCACAGTTGAGTATTTAAGCAGCCCTGGGTTTCTGGGACATGAACCCCCGCCCCTGCCTGAGCTGAATACTTTAAATCCGAACTTTTTAAAAAAAATTCTTATTTTTCTTCCACACTTTAAAGTTGAAATATAGTTAATGTACAATATTATATAAGTTATAGGTATACAGTACAGTGATTCACAAAATTTTAAAGTTATACTCATTTTTAGTTATTATAAAATATTGGCTATATTCCCCTTGTTGTACAACATATCCTTGTAGCTTATTTTATACCTCATAGTTTGTACCTCTTACTCCCCTACTTCTATATTGCCCCTCCACCCTTTTCTCTCCTCACGGGTAACGACTAGTTTGTTCTCTATATTTGTTAGTCTGCCTCCTTTTTGTTATATTCACTAGCTTGTTGTATTTTTTATTTTTTTATTTTATTTATTTATTTATTTATTTATTTATTTTTGCGGTACGCGGGCCTCTCACTGTTGTGGCCTCTCCCATTGTGGAGCACAGGCTCCATACGCGCAGGCCCAGCGGCCATGGCTCACGGGCCCAGCCGCTCCGCGGCATGTGGGATCTTCCCAGACTCATCAGCAGGTGGACTCTCAACCACGCCACCAGGGAAGCCCTGTTGTATTTTTTAGATTCCACATATGAGTAATACGATACAGTATATCTTTCTCTGTTTGACTTATTTCACGTAGCATAATGCCCTCCATGTCCATCCATGCTGTTGCAAATGGCAAAATATCACTCTTTTTCGTGGCTGAGTAACATTCTACTGGGAATATATATGTACCACATTTTCTTTATCCATTCATCTGTTGATGGACACTTAGGTTGCTTCTATATCTTGGCAATTAAATCAGAGCTTCTTATATGTCATGTGAATCACCTGAGGACCTGGTCAAAAGGCAATTTTTGAATCAGAAAGTCTGGGGTGAAGTCTGAGGGTCTGCACTTCACACAAGCCCCCAGCTGATGGTGAAGCTGCAGGTCCGAGGTCCAAGCTGAGTAGGAAGGCTTTACAGCTATCTCTGCCCACAAGATGGTGCATCTCTTAAGGAGAGGAACTGTATCTGCTTTATTCACAGTGCCTGCACAAAGCAAGTGCTTCATAAGTTTGTTGAATGAATTGTTCTTAGTGGGTACCCAGTCCTAAGGCTCCCTACTTGTTTCTGTTGCCTCATTTCACTCATGCCTTTGAGACACTCCCCTTGCTTTTTGAGGATGCTCTGGGCGCAGATCCAAGGGCTGAGCTAGGAGCCACATGTATCGGCCACAGGCATTATTCTCATGACATTTCCTTGCATCACAGCCTCTTCACCTGCCTCTGCTGCAACCACATCTTGGTCCTTGTCTTCACCAGATTTCCATCTGCTCAGAAGCCTGAAACACCCAAATTCCCCCACCTCAGCATAACCTCCTATCCTTCATCTCCCCACATGGATCATATCACACTGCACCCCAGCCCCTGGCATTTCCATCCTGTCTCTCTTCTCCCCCGCCGCCACAGCCCCAATCATCTCAAAGAACTCTTCCCCATGTCTCTGTTACACTTATCCCTTTACCAACACCCCCTGCCCTGGGCCTGTGTCAGGGCCTGACATGCCCCATGGGGCAGCAGTTTACCTCTTCCTTCAGGGGCTGCCCTCTAAGGCCCCCACCTTCCTGGTTTGCCTGCTTCCCATATGGCTGCTGCTTCTCTGATTCTTTGTGGACTCCCCTGTGGTCTATCCCTGCCCTCCGCCCTGTTCAGTAAACCCTTCCTTCTGGCCTGCATCTGCCAAATCACACTTCAGCACAGACTGGGATCCAGACCCCTGAGACACAACTCTCTCCTTTGGTCACTGGACCGCATCACCAGAGGCCCAGCATGAAACCTCTCTTCCTTTCCCTCACCCTTCAGACCTTGTCAATCGCACCACCTAAACCTACCCAGGCCAGCCCCCTCCTCCTACTTCCCAGTGACATCTTCCTCAAGGGCCCCCATCAATGGGCCCCTGAGCCCAGCTCCTCTGTGCTACCAGAGGGACTGCCCAGGGCTTGCAGCCAGGCCTCCACCAGGGGCTAACATCCCACAGCACAGGGCAGAGTTGGGCTGTGCTGTTATCACACCAATAAGAGAATGGGCGTCTGGTGCCTGAGCTCCATCTGCCACCCACCAGGAACGGAGAGTGTAGAGGAGAAGCTGCCCAAAGCCCGGGAGGCAAACCACTGGAGGCTTTAACACCAGTAATTCAGTGCTAGGAGTGGGTATCAAGAGATGTGCTCTCAGTGGACAAGCCCACAGGTGGATGGTTAGCCATGTGACCGGCTACCAGACAGACTCTTGCCTGTTCCACTGGGCCTTCACCTGGCCACCCATGCAGAACCAGGCAGTGCCAGGTGGGGTGGGCAGCAGAGAGTCAGGGCTGCCCAGGGGATGGCAGGACCAGGTCCCACTGGGCAGGAGGCTCAAGGGAGCTCAGAGTCAGGGGGCCGCTCCCCTGTCAGACAGGTCCTTTTACCTGTCCCCACTCTGCCCAGTGACCTGCCTGTCTCTTAGCCTCCTTGGCAAGATGAGGAGATACCCTGTAAGTAATTTTTTTTTTCCAAGTTTCACTGATTTTGAGTACTAAAAAGTGATGAATAAGTCTGTGGTTTGCTATGGAGGTTCCATGTCAGATAAAGATCCTTCTGAAGCCCGCCCGCCACACCCCCGCTCGCCCGCGGCACGGGCCCGCTGAATAAAAGACAGCGGCTGTCTCAGACACTTCATAAAGCCACGAAGGACCCGGACAAGACAGAATCCATCCTGCCAGCCCAAACATGAGCAGCCTCCTCATCCTGCATTGGCTCCTGTTCCTGCTCGCACTCTACACCCCTCAGGCACAAGGGGCACCAGTCAAGACACCAGGAACCCAACAATGCTATGTACTCAACCTGATCCGGGAAATTATAAATGAGCTAGACAAGCTACCTGTGGCTTCAGAAGTGAGTAGCTGGGATAAGGTTGGCAAGGGGCAGGGAAGGGCTGGCAGGTGCCTCAGGCCAACAGGACTCATGGGCTCTCTCCTTCTGCCCCTACAGGACTTCTTGAACTCAAACGAAAAGAGGAGGCTGATGGTAAGAGCTCAGCCCCACACATGGGTGCACTTGGGTTGGTCCCCATTCACCTCCTGCCTGGGTGACCTCAGGCATGTCACTTCACCTTGACTAGCTTCGGTGTTTTCATCTGTAAATAGGGTTAACAGCACCTGTCTCAGTGGGGTTGTTGTGAGGATTAAATGCACAGTGTGTGTCAAGTTCCCAGACCAGCATCTGGTGCTTAGCAGCTGCTCAATACATTTTCCCAATCATGGCTATAATAATGAAAATGATTTTTTTTAAAATTACAAAATGAAAAGGCAGTTCTAGGTGAACAATATCACAGGTTTTAAGCTCAGTTTTCAGTGGAGCATCCTCTGGGCTAGCAGACTAAAATTTCCCTCAGGATCATGTATGCTTCCCTCCTTTTCCTTGAATAATTGTCGTATTTTCAACTCTGATCAGCCCTAGTTATCATCATTTATAGCTATTTTTCCTAAAGTGGTTATCTCACTTTTGCTTGCATGGCATTATTTGGATAAAACAAGAGGTGGAATCTCTCCTGAGCTTACTGGCCATTTGTATTCCCCCTCTCTTAGGCACTCACAGTTCACACACTGCACCCGTTTCCATGCTGGACCCTCTGTGACTGTCTTCCTGATTTCTAGGAGCCCTTAATTCAGTCAAGGCCTCTTGCTGCAAATATTTCCCTTGGCCAACCCTTTGCCTTTTTTAGAGCCTGTTTTGGGAAATTTTTTCTCCCCAAGTGCAGAAAGATCCACCAGGCCCTTCATGCAGCTCACAGGAGCCAGGGGCTCGGGATGTGGGTGACATAAAGCTTGCCTGGGGTGTGCACTCACCTCTAGGCCTGTGCCCTTCAGAGCCGTTCAGGGACCCACCTGGGGCAAGAAGGGGACAAAGAGGGCATTGTCCAGGGATGTCCCTGAAAGCACGCTTGGAAAACTGTGGGGATGACTTCAGCCCAGCCATGGGAAGGACACTCTCCAACCTTTCCCCACTTACATGAATTCTTTGTCCCCTTAGAAAACAAGCCTCTGGAGGCCAAACCTGGAAGAATTCCTGACATTTGCCACAAATTCCCTTGGAGAGGATTCGAAAATCACGAAAAATCTTAAGGTATGTGAAGCTGTCAAGGGTTTTGTGATCCCTGCCTTGGCCCTGCCCTGCCTCTGGGGAGGAGGGTAGCAGGTCCTGCTTCTTTTCCAGGCAAGTCTCTGACTGTCTGCTTCGGTCTCTTCCCACAGGAAATCCAGCCAATCCTGCCCACAACCATGCCCACGGTAAGTTGCCCCCTAGATGTCCCTGCAGGTGATGCCCTCAGCTATGACCTGACCCCAGCCTGTCATCCACCTTCCAACCTGGCTCCATCTAATGCCACCTTCTTGCTTTCTTCACAGGAAGAGTCAATCCTTATTGAGAAGGATAACTTGGGTGATTTCCGGGTGAAATTGAAGGAATATCTGTCTGCCATTAGAGACTCTCTGAATTGTAAGAACACATAGAGCCCTAACGTCTGAAGTCCGAAGCTCAGCTCCCTCTCTGGAGCCTCGGAACGTCAGTAACAGCAGATGTCCTAAGTTTCTTGGATGTCTCTCGCATAGTCTGGGACTAGAAGAATTTCATTTCCTCCTGTGGAGTCAGATTAATTGTTAATTACCTAACTCCTGAAATGTGCAGCCCCCATTTGTCCTTCTGTGATTATTCTCATTTTTATTCTATTGAGACTATTTATTTATGTATTTATTTATTACCTTGTGCAATGTGAAGGGTATTTATTTTAGCAGAGGAGCCATGTCTTGCTCCTTCTGAACAAGATTCAAGATGGGGACTTCGGGGCATGTTCATTTGTACCTCAGATTTTAAACTGGTTTCTATACATCTGTGAAAATAAACCACACTTTCTGAACAAATGCTTTGTTGCTAGTGTCTCATTTTTACTCAGGTCTTAGTAACTCTCTTGCCTGATGATTTAACACACCTCCCTACCACCAGATGGGCCTGGAACCCACACCCTGGAAATCTGTGGTCCACTGGGGAGCCAGATTGAGTTTTAGAAAATGCAAATATGACCACGTTGGTTTATACTTCATTTTCCAGTCCTCAGGGTCTTCTGGACCTTGTCCAGATTAGGGTAGCATAAAAGGCCTGGTTCCACCCAGTGCTTCTATTTCCTTTCTCCCACAGCTACCTACCTCCTTGATGCTCCAGGTAACAGAAGCACTGTGGCTTCCTAGAGGAACCACACACCTTGCTTCCTATCTCTAAACCTTTATCCACACTGTAACCTCAGCCTCACATGCCCTGATCCTGACTCAACACGCCCAGGTTCATTTAAAGAAGCTGTTAACTACTTGAAGTAACAAGTAACACTCTGATTATTTAAAGAGCCCTTTTCCAGCACGTTTTCTAATGCCTAGTCATTAAAGGGATGAATGAAGGTAGAGAAAAAGAAGGTGCAATGTAGTTTTTGAATTAGATCAGACTGAAATCTTTCTTATTAAAGTAGACAAGAAATAACATAATAAAGACAAGTCAGACAGAAACAGTCTCCTGTATCTTATAAAGGATGTGAAAATGTGTGCAGTTAATTCTTTTTTTTAATTTTAATTTACTGTAAAGTATCTGTGCTTAGGGGGATTTGGAATCCTATTGAAAAAGAAAAAATGAATACATGGAGGAAAAAAAGACCAGCTCAAATGTTGCATACCTCTGGGTTATCCACACTACTCCAGGACAGAGCTCTTCTCTGAAACAGGTGGGTAGGCAGGGACCCACTGGAAGGACAGCCAGTGTGGCCCTGAGGTGGCACAGATTGACCTGAATGATGGAGACTGGGGCATCACTGAATGTGGCTTCAGTCTGCCACCTGACCGTTGGGGTCCCACTGACCCTTTAGCTCTGAGTGTCTCCCTCTCTGGTTCCCCTGCACCCTGCCCAGGTGCACTTCCTCCAGTCTGGGGGTTCAGGGGAGAAGAGGCAGAGCAAACTTTCCTCTGTCACCATGCTAAGGAGTAATGTCATCCTCTCTGACTCCTCACAAGTCCCATAAGAGCTTTGAGTGCTGAACACCTATGTGTCAGGCCCTCTACTGGACACTGGGAATATGGCAGCGACTAGACAGATGGAAGGTATCCAGGGAGCTTGCTTTAGATTGAATGGCCTGGGAAGGTCTTTCTGAGGAGAGGACATATACGTTGAAACCTGAATGACAAGAAAGTGCCAGCCATGCAGCAATCAGGGAGGAAAGAACTCTGGAAAGAGGGAACAACAGCCAGTGCCTGGAGACTGAAATGTGCTGAGAGCACTCATGGAACAGAAGGAAGAGCCCACAATTCTCCCTCAGTTTCTCTCCCTTCCCTCCTCAGGCTTTATAAAAATTCAAAACCTACATTGGTGTGTATATATTTTTTCCTGAAAATAAAAACCTCATGAAATTGTCATAGTGTACACATTTTTTCTTTTTTTCTTATTGTCTACATACCAGAGTTTTTTAAATGCTGTATTTTAATTGTTCACATTTTATTTTAAAAGTATTACTTAGAGGCTTCCCTGGTGGCACAGTGGTTGGGAGTCCGCCTGCCGATGCAGGGGACACCGGTTTGCGCCCCGGTCCGGGAAGATCCCACATGCTGCGGAGCGGGTGGGCCCGTGGGCCATGGCCGCTGAGCCTGCGCGTCTGGAGCCTGTGCTCCGCAACGGGAGAGGCCACAGCAGCGAGAGGCCCACGTACCGCAAAAAATAAAAAAAAAAATTACTTAAAATTACCTTGTGCTTAAAAATGAATATACTGTAGAAAAGAGACATTCTCATTTATTATTGATGAAAGTGTAAAATTTTCACTCTTTGAAAGGTAAGCTGCTATTTATCTACTTAAATGTGATAGGCATACCTTGTGATTATTTGTTATACACATACGTGTGTATATATGAGCACAAATAATTATTACTCTATTGATATATGTTTTATAATAATAATCTATATGTCCTTTAATAGATAATTTGTTAAATAACATAGTTATGAAGCGGATGCTATCTGGTTTTTGACTATAGGCACATTTATGTACTTATCTAGCTATCTACCTCCCTCACTTTATATCTGTATATTTTGTTATAAAATTAACTTCATGGTTAAGAATGGGAAAAAAGAAAGATATAAAACAGTGTGAAACTATCTACCATTTGTGTTAAAAAAAAAATTAAAAAAAACCCAAAAGCCCCAAAACCCAAAACCACAACCCGTGTTAGTGGCGAATGACTGCAGGAGGTGGGGGTCAGTGGTCAGGTCAGACAACACGGACTTGGTGCAGAAAGATCAGAGGACATGGAGTATGAAGTCAATATAGGCAGGACCTGGGTGGAGGTGACATGCTTGAAAAGGGGGTGGGTCTTTTCAGGTTTCCTGGGGGCTTTTCATTGCCCTTCTTGTACCACAGTCCAGCCTGCTTCAGGTTGAAGTGGGACGAACATGAGCCCAGCACACTCAGGCTCATCCTTGACCCCAAACCTCTGACCCTGCCTGGGTCTAACACAACTAGGCCCAAGCACAGCCCTGGTCCTGGGGCCCAGAACCAACAGGTGGTCAGTTCCCAGTCAAGCTAGGGTATTTTCACATCATGTCCATCTGCCTTCAGAGAGAGGGCTGATGACTCCATGACCCAATGGGAGGCCCTGGGGTGCCTGAGTCTCTCCTGAAGGTCTTTTCTCAGAGCCTGCCCAGACTGTCCTTAGTGCCAGGTCTATAGGTCCAGTTGCCACAAGGGGGCACCAAAGCCCCATCATAAGTCCCACAATGTCCAAGTGAAGGCCAAAGTTCCCACCTTCCCAAATCCAAGGTGCTTCTTCAG
>NW_006788200.1:164205-165785 GCF_000442215.2 Lipotes vexillifer
AGGAAAGTAGATAATCTCAACCAGGAATTTTATTTTTTAATTTTAAAAATATTATGGAAAAGAATCTGAAGAAGAAAGAAAAAATATATATGTATATAAAACTAAAACTGAATAACTTTGCTGTCACCTGAAACACTGTAAATCAACTATACTTCAATTTTTTTAAATTATAGTTTTTTTATTGCAAGGGCAATATGAGAGAGCACAGATGCGCTTTACTGATAAACTTTGAAATACAGAAAAATAAAGCAAAGAGAAATTGTCAGGAAGGCAAACGCCTGAGGAGAGAACTCAGAGAGGCATTGCCCACCTCCCTCCATGGTACGAATCCTCTTGCTCCAGGAAGGGGTTCTGCTCCTCCCACCCTGGCCTTGAATCTGCATTTGACTGAGTTCAGCAAACACCCTGAGGACCCTCCACAGCCTACCCAGGCTGGGGCAGGGGATTGGGGAGACACTGAGTCAGGCCTCCAGGGGCCTCTTGGCCATGTCCAGTTGGCCCAGGATGGTGTGGTAGGGGTTACTACATACAGAGCCATGGATGGATGGTTGTGGATCTCGTCAGAGGTGCTTCTCTCAGGAGGTAATGACCAGGGAACTTGATAAAGGAGTAGGAGTTCATCAGGCAGCCAGAGGTGCAGAGAAGGACGTCAGGCAGATGGCACCAGGGAGTAAGGGTGTGGAGGTCTAAGAGCATAGGGTGAGTTGGGGGTCACAGGAGAGTTTAGGCAGTTTATAGGGCCACAGTGTGGGTGCCAGGTGGCCAGGTGGAGACAAGTCCCCCAGAGCTCCCTTGGTCAGGGAGCCCCAGGCACCTCTCAGTCTCAGCCTGGTCCCTCGCCATTCCTCCCTCTCTTTGCCTAGCCTAGCCCAGCCTGGCCTGGACACTGTGGAGACAGCAAGACTAGACAACTATGCCTGAGGAATCAGGGGTGTATGGAGGGGGAGGGATAGGATGGGGCCACATCACTGTTTTTAATGCCAACAGGAACGAGCCAGGGCAGAGGGAGAGAAGCTGGAGGAAAGAGGGGCCAGCCAAGCAGAGTCGGATCCCTGGGGCCATGGTGGGAGGGAGGGAGGGAGAGGCAGAGGTTGTGTGGGCCAGAGTGGAGGGTTGAGTGAGTTCTCACCATGGGCTGGGGGCTCAATTTTCTCCTTGAAAACCTCAGGTCAGGCTCATGGAAGGGAAGATGGATCAGGCAAAGGGACTCAGAATCCCCTCAATAACCAGATGAAGTCTATGACTGCCTACATTTTACATATGAAAAAAAAATGAGGCACAGAGAATATGACTCCAGAGCCTCTGAATCCTCAAGCCACAGTGTTTTGGCCACTGCCCACTGAAGCAGAGGAGCCCTTTAAGCCTGGTTTAGGGCCCACCTGGGGTCTCCTCCTTGACTGGACCCAGGCCTCCAGAAGTACCTACTGGCTCCCAGACCTCCTGGTTTCAGCTCCAGGGGCGCACAGCACAGCCGTGGTGCCTCAGCTCCATTCTCCATTCATTGAACCACCACGTTTATCGCCAAAATCCTCTACATGCACATTTGTCCCTTCTCCTACCCAGCACCCCCCCCCCCCCCC
>NW_006788200.1:165882-180196 GCF_000442215.2 Lipotes vexillifer
CCCCCCCCCCCCCCACATATGCACACACACTGGGCTTAGATCCAGGCTCGTTCCCATACCCACGCCTCATGGAGTTTCTGGGAGAGAGACCACTGGCTCACAGCCACCCCCTACCTTGACTGGTAGTCAAGCCTTCCTCTCTCTTACCCAGCTCCTCAGAGATCCCAGACTCAACTCCTACCTCCAGCCTTGGCTCATGCTGTGGCCCTCCAGGAGCCCTCCCTACTCCCCAGGTATCCCACAGAATCCTAGCCTGAGGCCTTCTCGCCTCCTCCTCAGACAGGTGCCCTTGACCATGCCACCCCTGGGACTTCCTTCAGCAGACAATGGGCGAGTGTCTCCACTCACCCTGCCCTGGAGGGCACCACATGGGCCATGCCAGAGATGAAGTGGTGTAGCCAGGGACAGCAGACTGTGACAGTGAAGATGCGTACCTCTGAGGAGAGCTGTGCCAGGAAAAGAGTGTGGCTGTGCCCGTACCTGTGCCCAGGTGGGAAGCACGGGGTTGTAAGAGCACCTGGTACTGGGGCACTGGTGGCAGGGTGCTGGCAGTGAGGGTCCACATCCAGGGGTGATGCTGGTAGGGTGCTCCTTCTCCTTCTGCTGTATCTGTCCTGACCCCTATGGGGAAAAGGACCAGGGCTCCCTTGAGCATGGTAATACAACAGTGGATCCCTCAGAAGGGCTCTGAGCCTTGAATGGGGGTGGGGGAAACACTTTGGCCAAGCACACCCCACATCAGTGAGCATCCAATAAATGTGACTCTGTTCTCCCCAGGCTGAGGGCCGGACTCAATGGCTGCTTTTTCCTACAAGGCAAGGCCCTGGGCCCTTGGCAGGGCCACCTCCTCCTACCCAGGACAGGGGGCAGGACTAGGAAGGAAAGTGCTCTGTAGCCCTGTTGTCAGTTGGCTCTTTCCAGGAAAATCCATTTGACTGAGTCACTTCCAGTCTGCTGACCTTGAATACCCAGGCTGCCTGGCAGGGTTTGCCTCCTGGGGCTGGGTGTGGGGCAGTGTTGGGGTACTGGGGAAAGGTCTGCACAGGAAACCTAAATCCACCCTTACCAGAAGCCTCTACCAGCTAAGCCTGTGGCCAGGGAGGCAGAGAGCTGGTGCGGCCTCTCTGAGATGGAAGGTGACTTTCCTCCTGGAAATGAGTTGTCACAGCTCAGACAATTAGTCAACAAACTTTTCCTATCTGCACCAAGCCCCGTGTTGGGGAGGAGGAGGACGGGACCCTCCCACTGGCCCTCCATCTGGCCCTGAAAACTTTCAGTCTTGTAGGGGAGCAGTGGACCCTCCCATTGTATGGTCCAGGCTGGGATGGGGGGAATTCAGAGCTGAGGAATCTCAAGGAACCACTTGTCCCAGCCTGGTGGTCCCAGGGGCCAGAGACTTTTCCTGGGAGATGCTGCCTCCCAGTGCTTGCTGAAGGGGCAAGTAGAGTCAGGTGGGCAAGTCAGACTGTCAGAGGGAGAAGGAGGATAGGACAGGGGGAGAGTGTTTGGGGCACAGACAGGCAGAGAGTTTTAGGAACAGGTATGGTGAAGAGGAGGCAGGTTACAAAGTGTGCTGTGGAGTGTAAGCGAGAAGAGTTAGAACTACTGTCCATGTGTCCAAGGTGAGGACCCAGGGGATGAAAAAGCAGGTCTGCAGGGTCTAAGGGCCCACAGAGGGTTCGACGGTTCAGAGGCTACGTGTGTAGGAGACAGGCTGGGAGCAGTCCCCGTTCACGTGATGGCTAAGGCCACAGAGTGTTATTCGGGAAGAACTGAAGGCCAGGACAGCAGTGTTCAGGGGCCAGAGGCATGATAGCTGGGCGAGAGACTGGCCAGTGGCCAGTGGTCTTAAGAGAGTAGGAAAGGAGGAGCAGGAGCCACAAGGAGAGGTCCACACCAGCAGGGTGGCCCATGGGCATTGAAGTTGGCATGCGAAGGATAGGAGTCCATGGGTTTGGCAGTGAGGTTTGTGGGGAGCCACACATCTTTCTTCTGGAAAGATGACATCAGGGCTGAGGTCATGACATGGGCAGGCATTCCTAGATTGCATGGCATGGAAAGTGACAGTGATAACATCGAGTGGGTGCGCTAAGGTGAGGGTGGGGGTGAGGACCTAGATGGGCAATGTGACTCCTTTTTGGCACGTCTCCCATAGGGTCAGGAGAAAACCCTCTGGAAGGGGTTTCCTATGGGTGTCCCTCCCACTGACTCTGGGGAAAATTAGGGGCTTGTGGCTTCCCCGGAATCTTTTTCGCAGGGGAAGTTATGAAGGGGAAGGAAATAGGCCTGAGTTTCTCACATCCCATGGGACCTCTGCACAGGCACCTCAGCTGATCTCACCCTCCCTGGGCCTGCCACCCCTTGTCTTCCCTGGGGACCTGAGGACCAGGAGACCAGTGGCCCACCCAGTCCACACTATCATTGATGACAGAGATGGGATTTGAACCCGTATCTGTTCCTGCTCTCCCGATGTCTTCTAACTCAGGGATCAGAAAGCCAGGAAATGCCGGTCACCTAGGTAGACCAGCAGAGGGATGTCCCCCTCAGGGCAGCTGTAAAGGGAGACTCCTCCAGGTGTGGGCAGGGAAGCTAGAGTGTCCTGTTACTGCCCCCGGGAAGTCCTGGGAGCCAAAGGCACAATTTCCCCAGCACAGCCTGCCATCCAGGCATCTCTATGTCTCAGGCTTGGACTCTCCACCGCTGATCCCTGGGTAGCCCAATAAAGTTCCTTCTCCCTGATCCTCAACTCCCTCATCTGTACAATGGGTTTAATTATCTCTGCCTCACAGAGGAAATTGTTGCTTGTCCCAGGAAACTTTGTGGGGGAATCCTCCCAGGGAGGAGGTAGTGCTTCAACCTTTCTTCTCCTCTCCCCACCACTTTGGGAGGTTTCTAAAGCCCTAACTGGGCAGAGACTCAGCCTTACTGGAATTTTCAGGGATAGCTACCCTTTGCCCAGCTGCAGCCCTAGATAGCATCTTTCTGGACAGATGTGGTGAGGTGGAGAGCCCAACCACCACCCAGATTCAGGGCTCATGGGGTCCTGCATCACCCTCAGGAGAACCCAGTGAATGGCTCATCCTTCCTGAGAGGGGTTTCTGGTCACCTCAGGCCATACCATACACACAAAGCTACATCTTTGACCTTTGTGGTTGCAGCTCCAGTTGGAGCCTTCCTGCATCTCCTCTAAGTCTCCAGAGATGTACCTCAAAAAGGCCAGGCTGTCCAGAAAAGCAATTCTTGTCCTGCTCTCCGGGTATCCCCAGACCGCTGGCACTGGTGAATCCTGATTGGTCTGGGAGAACCTGAGGGTGGTTAACCCCCAACCATGTGTGTGTGGACTCTACATCCATATAGCCCAGCTTCCAGGGAGCTGGAGGTTTGACCGACCTCACAGGCCCCTTCACTCAGAGCTCACTTCTGGTGCTCATGTTGGGTAGGGGGTAGGGAGGACAAGGCCCAGACTCATGGGCACAGTGTTAAGGGTACCAACCAAGATGTGCACAGAGAATGAGCCAGGAGGGGGCGGTCATGAAATGAGAGTGAAGCAAGAGAAGGCCTTGAGGGGACTCACTGGGTGTGTGGGTTGGGGGTGGGAGGTGAATGAGGAACCTCTGACATCGGGGCTCTGGTTCAGGCAGCTGGGTGGACAGCAAGGCCATTTGCTGTGATGGGGGAGACCCAAGGTATCAGAGAGGTTTGGGGAGCCAGTCCAGACTGGACTGGATGTGGCAAGTTTGAGAGGCCAGGGGAACTTCGGAAGACTCAGTTGGTCAGAGAGAAGTCATGGCACAAGACACCTGGAAGTCATTGGTGAAGAGGAAGTTCCCAGCACCAGAGCACTGCACAAAGCGAGCCAGGCCTTGGGTAGTGCCCAGGGATGCCAACTTTAAGGCGGAGCCAAGGATAATGAGATGTCCTTTTTCACTTCACTCCTTGGTTCTTGGAGCTTCCTTGATGTTTCCCAGGATCCAACAACTGTACACTCAGGAAATGACACTCCAAGGGTGGGTGTGCACCAGGCCTGCCCTCCCCCAACCTATGCCTCCCATCCGCCCAGAGGACTTCCTCCAGGGCTGGAAATGCATTCCCCACTGTGAATCTCTATCCCTTAAGCTCATCCCCAGCTAGGAGTGTCATCAGATAGCTAGAAGGGGCTGCTGCCTTCTAGCTGGATTAAAAAAAAACCACTGGAGGCTTCATTAAAAATTAAAAGGAAGAGAAATCATTACCAGAAGCCTTTACTACTTCCAAAGTCCTGAGGATGCCCCTCACTGCCCTCTATGTTTGGGGCTGGAGTCCAGGCAAAGGTGCTGGGTGGGAGCCTGGAGACCCTGGCCCAGCTCCCTCACCAGTCCCTCTGGAGCTGATGGGCCAGTTAAGGTTGCAGATGCAAGCTTTCTATTCTGGGCAAGATGGTTGGTTCCGGAACGACCTTCCTTCAGGACTTTTCTGAAGTGTCAGGGCTCCCTCAGACTCTCCCTGCAGCCCTGTTTGGGCAGGTGTGTCTCCTGTTTCCAGTTCTGTTCTTCAGGTCCCAGAGGGCTGTGGCCTGGAGCCCCGAGCTCCCTGTTATGTACCTCTGCCTCTGGAGAGAGCCCCCCACCTCCTTCCAGCACCTCCCCCAAAGGCCCCCCAGTCCCTCACAAGGGTGACAGTCCCCCTCCCAGGACTCAGACTGAGGGCCCAGCAGGAGTAGTGATAAAGGGGTCAGTGAACTGTGGGGAAGGGGAGGGACGTGGCCCACAAAGTCTCTGGGATGACCGGAGGGGTCCTTGGGGATCTCTCCTCTCAACCCTGGGGCCATCAACTCATAACTCCCTCTCCCTAAACACACACTCATCCTACTCCCTCAGGATACGTCTTAGCAAGGGTGTGCCAAGTCTCCTGTGCAGTGCCAGGGGCACAGCAGCTGCCTTTGTGTTGGATGCAGGGCTGGAGTCTGCCTTCAAGCTTTGCCACTTTTCACTGCATGACTGTGGATTGTTACTTCCACCTCTGGGTCCCAGTTAGTTTATCTCCCCAAGGAGGTGAAGGCCCACTTTGCAGGTAACAACTCCCTAACAAGGGAGTTCTGGGCTGCATAACAGGATATTTTCTGTTTTGGCTGACTGGGTGCCTCCCTCTTCCCACCTCTGTCTCCCTTTTGGAAAGAAAGGATGAGAGGGGAGTGACGGCCAGTGTCTGGGCCAGTCTCCATATACCCTGTGGCCCCCATCCTCCACCACACAGCCTCCAGGGCACTGTGTGACACAGACCTCCACTCTGTGTGGCATCTTCACCCAGTGTCCTTGACCCTCTGTTCCCCGCTGAGTGCTTCCTGGTAGGGGCTGAGCAGAGGTTTCATGGAAAAGGTAGAGGAAGGGCCAGGGCCTTGACATGCCACACTCTCACCCCCAGCCTGGCCACCTAGGAATGTCCCATCAGGCTCAGAAGGGTAGGGCTGGCCTCACGGTGTGCCCCAGATCCTGGCAGGGACTCCACTGGGGTCTGGAGGACTGAGGCCTGGCTTCCCTGTACAAGGACAACAACCCTCCTGCTATGCAGTGAAACTTGCCCAGGCTGCAAGCTCGGGCCACAGTACTCAAACCATGAGTTCTACCTGCTTCCCAGGGCTGTCCACTTGAGCTCAGCAGCATGTCCTCACTTATGTCTGACCCAATCAATTTAGGTTAAATCACCCTCTGGGGCCCAGAAGCTCCCAGTGTGGGGACATTCTCCAATATCAGAAGGGCACCTGCAGAGGCATGGGGGCTCACACAGATGCACCTCATGTAAAACATCCTCCCCTCCTGACACATCTCTAAGTGCAGACATCAACCACCCTGGCACACAGACACTCAGAAACGTAAGTGTGTGGACCCATATCCCTTCGACCACAAAACTCATGGCATGGGGAAGTAAACACCAACTCGTGCTGTGCTCTCCAAAGTCCATTGTGAAAATCAAACACTTGTCAGCCCCTCAAGAGCCTGTGACTTTTCCAGAAGCAGTTTTTGTTCCAGAGGGAGGCCTCTGGAGCTGGAGGTGGGCTGGGGCAGGGGCCACATAGGAAGCTAAGCCCAGAAGACCTTGGTTGAAAAGTCATTGTCCCCTGTACCTCCTGTGGATGCAGCCATGACCCTGTTGGTGCCTAATGCCTGCCAGAGGCTGTAGCTAGCAGCACAGTGCCCACTTCAGAGGGGACAGTCTGCCCTGCAGAGGGAAGCGAGGTTCACGTAATTCAAGGGAAGAGTCACTCAGCAAGGTGGAGTTGGAGACAGGATTTGAACTCAGAACACTGACCCACCCCCACTGAGAGCCCCAACTCACTTCTGCAGCTTGGGAGCTGAATATGGCTGTGTAAACCAGGATTGTTGCTGTTAGATGAGATCTTACCATGGAGGAATGTTCTGGAATCTTGCTGGCTGGACTTGCACATGGTTGTCATTCCCTCAGCTCACAGGGGCTGTGGGGCAGAGGTTCCTGGCTGGGAACAGCTTGCCGACTGCTCTGGGTCCTTGGTGGGAGATGAGGTGAGCTGTCACAGGACTATGTCATTTGGCTGGAATCTGCCTAGGTGGACAGTGGGGCAGGCGAGAGTCCTCCTCACACTCATATCTCACTGTGGCCATAGCTACGGGCTCTAGGAAGAGAAGGGGAGGCTGGAGTTGGAATGGGCCCCAGTGTGGCACAGCCGGCCCAAAGGTCTCTTGGGATAACAGGCAGGATGGGAAGCCGGGGAGGAGGGTGGGGGTAGGAGCTCGATTCAGTGTCTCCCAGGCCCCGCCCCCCAGCCACTTCAGGCCAGGAAGTCCAAGCTGTGCCCAGAGGCCCCTCAGAGGGAGGGGGAAGACTTGGCAGTTCAGACTGCCCAGGAGGGCTGGAGAACGCTCAAGAAGGCAGGCAGGTGGGCTGCCAATTCTTGGAAAGACTCATTAACGAAAACCCCCAAAGGCTGACCACCTTGGGGAAAGGCTCACCTTTCCATGTGTAGCCGATAAGGGCCAGGAGATTCCACAGTTCAGGTAGTTCCCCCACCTCCCTGGTGTTTTGTGGTCACCATTAATCATTTCCTCTAACTGTGTATATAAGAGCTCTTTTGCCAGTGAGCCCAGTGCTCAGAGAGAAAGGCTAAAGTCCTAAGGAGGATGTGGCTGCAGAACCTGCTTCTCCTGAGCACTGTGGTCTGCAGCACCTCCGCACCCACCCACCCACCCAGCCCTGCCACCCGGCCCTGGCAGCATGTGGATGCCATCAAGGAGGCCCTGAGCATTCTGAACCACAGTAAAGACACTGCTGCTGTGATGGTGAGTGAGGGAGGGAGCACAGGCCATGTCTGAGTCACCTCACTGGCCTGGATCTGGCATGCCTGTCAGCTTGATAACACAACATTTTCCTTTTCTACAGAATGAAACAACAGAAGTCATCTCTGAAATGTTTGACTCCCAGGTAAGATACCTCTCTGACACAACTTCTCAAAGGCCTCGGCCCTGGGGAGTGACTCTATTTTAGATGGACTGTCACAGGGTTGTCCACTTTCTCTCCAGTCAGCTGGTTGCCAGAAGGAGGGTTGCTCAGGAGGCCACTGGCTTTGCCCTGTGGCAGTCATGTGAGCTTCTTTATTAGCTGACCAGCCATGGACAGACCTAGCATTCAAGGGGCTAGGGGTCACCAGGGGACAGGAGGGTAAGTGGGGGTTATGTCATGAGACAGGAGATGTGGACATGGAGCACTCACTGTGGCCTGAGACCAAGCCCTGTGGACACGGTGCTGGCTACTGACAGGCACAGAAGGGTTTCAGGAACAAACTTTGCTCACACAGCACGTCTGGGCGAGGGTCCCTTCCTCCTTCCCCCTGAATGCTGGGAGGACAGTGACCTCTTTTTTCTGGGGACTGGGACCCTCTTGAGATGCCAGGCCAAGGGAATGTGGCTGTACTGGCTGAGAATGGCCTGAGCTGAGTGGTGAGGATGAGTCAGACTCGTGCCTGCAGTGGACAGGGGGACAGGGCAGTGTGTATAACCGGGTCCAGCCTGAGATTAGTCAGGAATAATCCTGTGCCCCTCCCAGGCCCTGCTCTTGGGAGATAGGGATGAGAACAGGAAGGAGTGATGGGGAGGTTGTCCTGTGCCTACCAGAGCACACTTGGCCACTGCTCACCAAAGAACGGACATTTCCCCCAGGAGCCGACATGCCTGCAGACTCGCCTGGAGCTGTACAAGCAGGGCCTGCGGGGCAGCCTCACTATTCTCGAGGGCCCCTTGACCATGATGGCCAGCCACTACAAGCAGCACTGCCCCCCGACTCAGGTGAGTGCTCACATCAGGTCCCCAAGCGGGAAGGTCTCATTCTAGGAGGGTGGAGGAATGGTTGGGGAGAGACCTTTGGCTGTGGGTGTTCACAACCCCAAAGGGTTTCTGAGTCAACAGATTTTTAATGACTAGCCCCTCCTGAGAGGGAGCAACTCTAAGAGTTAAAACCCTGGACTCGAGAGCCTATGGCACTCCCTAGTGGGAGCTGCTACTATATTATTACCATTAATGAGGTCAGAGGTGAGGCAAATACAAGGAAACTCAAGACCTGCCTAAGGCCCAGATGAAGTTCTGGGGCCCAAGTGCCACCTCCTAAAAGCACTTTCCCCTGGCCCCTCCTGGGATGCCTGGATTGCACGGGAGCAAGGAGGAAAGCTTACCTGAAATGGAAAAAGGCCCCAAACATTCCTTTCCTGTGGGAAAAGAGTGAGGCCTGTGGCCTTGACTCCTGCCCCTTCTGGGCTCCTAGAGACAGCCTGGGCCCAACTGCTGTGCCCTGGCCTGGGACCAAAGAGACAGTGGCCCAGCTGCCCAGCAGACCAGCCTCCGGCTTGCACTTTATCAGGCCCCTGGCCCCAGCTGCCATTGACAGAGCTGTGCACCTTTTGGGTGACACATGGGTGGCAGCCTGTCACCTGACCCAGGTCAGCAGGTGGGCCCCAGACAGGCCTTCTGGCCTCTGAGTTCTAAGAGGCAGCACAGAAACATGCTGATGCTTCCCCCACATTACCCACTCATGCCTGGACTCAACTTTTATTTTTTTTCTTTTCTTTCTTAAGGAAACTTCCTGTGAAACCCAGATTATCACCTTTAAAAGTTTCAAAGAAAACCTGAAGGATTTTCTTTTTACCATCCCCTTTGACTGCTGGAAGGCAGTCCAGAAGTGAAGCAGGCCAGACCGGCCAGAAGCCAGCCTGGGAGCTTACCTCACAGATCACTGCCCTCCCATCCACAAAGAGCCAAACAAAACTCAGGATCTTCACCCTGGAGGGACCACAGGGTGGGCCAGGGCTGTAGGGAGCACAGACTTGCTCTGGGCCATGTCGACCCTGATACGGGTGTGGTAGGGGAAACAGGAGATGTTTTACACTGGCAGGGATCAGTAATATTTATTTATATATTTATGCATTTTAATATTTATTTATTTATTTATTTAATTTCACACCCCATATTTATTCAAGATGTTTTACCATAATAATAAATTATTAAAAATCTGTTTTTATTTGTGCAGTTTTTCAGTTTGTTTTCTACCATGAGCGACCGCTCAAGGTGCTCTCCTTTACCCAGGTCAGGGAGGGGAGGAAGCTGGGAGTTGGGGCAGGGAACAGGGGCCTGCAGCAGATCAGGCACAATTGGACAGGCAGTGCTGTCAGAGCACAGGGGAGGTGACAGCCCTCCTGGGTGTAACATTCTGCACATCTGGACATGCTTCCATGGATGCTCAAAGCTTCCCACCCCAGAGAGAGGTTTCCAGGTTCACTTGGAAGTCCAAGTAACCCAGACAGTGGGAATCTTGCTCCAGAAAAGAGGGATCATCCTTCCTGGGCAGGCGGGGGGTTCCTGGGCTTGGCTGGTCACTGGCTAAATGGGCAAAACACCTGTGCCCTTCAGAGGCCTGGACCCTGTGACCATGCCCTGTCCCTCACACTCAGGGCTTCAGCCACTCCCAAGGTGAACCAGCAGATAGACTAGCTGTACAGGGAAAAAGAAACCAAACCACAGGGGTCAGAGCTCAGTATATTTACCAAACTTTCCCCAAGATGAGTGATCTTAATCTTTGAGAGTCAGAATGTAAGTTCATAATTTGTTGGTACATGGCTCTAGTGTGGCATGTTTTGGAGCTAGTTTTTGTTTTTACATGAAGTTTTGCATGTAATTAGGCATTTCCCCCCCAAATCCACGGCCTTCAGGCTGAGAAAATAGTAGCTCTCCTTCCTCTCCTTGCTTTGCCAATGGGGCTGGAGGACTTGTTCCTGAACCTCTTCTCCTGTGTCCCTCCTGGGGTCTGTGAGGAAGAGGGTGTGTCCCCAAGTGTCAAGTGGGCAGCAGGGCCAGCCTTTATCTTGATGGGTGGGCCTGGGGAAGTTCATTTGGTGCAGTTCTAGCTCCTGCCTGGCTCTTTCTCCATCCTACTTGCTCCCTCTGCTCTGGCTATCTCACCTGCAGACAGCGCCAGTCCTGGCCAAAGACCTGCCCCACACACAGGCGGAAAGGTCATGACTTCAGATGTGATCATGAATAAAACTTCTTAGACAAAGCCAGAATTTCAGCAAAGACAAGAATCCTCTAAGTATGCTGTAGTCATAGAAAATGCATGAAAAACACATCTTGCCCAGAGATAAGGTAGGTCCTCTCTGTCTTCCATATAAACCAGTGATAACAGATAAGAGATTTATCATTTCCTTAGACTCTTGTATATAGGTACCTCTCCCCACAGAAATGCTATCAAGCCCAGGGCTCGGATCAGCTTGGAGCCACCCTCAACTCATACCATGAACCTGTACGTGCTCCTGGGGCTTGGAAAGCCATTCCACCCCAATGCAGATAGCCAGCATGTCTCCCCAGGACAATCACACAGCAGCCTGTGCTGAGATTCAGAAAGAACTCATGGCTGACGACATAACACACAACGTAAGTCTGGGTCGTCATCAAACATCACTTTGCTCTTAGTGGCCCTTTGGGTTTCTAATCAACTTTTCCCACTTCTAGGGTTCCTTCAAAAGGCCCCAGAACACCAGTGAGGTAAGGAGCAGTCACCCCATGGTCATTTCTGACCACATTTGAAAGGGATCACCCAGGGCAGGGACAAGAACAAAAGTTGTTGGGTCAAGAAATCTGGGGAGAAAGCTGGGAGTTTGAAGATCAAGTCTCCGGCTCAGTCAGCAGATGAACCAGCGGCCAGATTTTGCCAGGCTATCTGATCACCGTCCCAGAGCAGCCCTGTGCCTGGAGGGAGACCACATACCCGCTGCAAAGCTCACAGGGCCCATGGGTCTCCTGTGGGAGAATCAGGGTAGGGCCTGAATTTGAGTCCAGAGCTCCATCTGGCCAGGGTAACCAGGGATGTATGAGGTTGAGGGTCAGCTGATGGTTTGCTGGGCACCACCACCAACTCAATGCCCCCAACCCTGTTTGAGGAGCTCTGCTATGGGAAGTTTAGAGAGGGCTTCATCTCCACCCAGAATGAAATCTCTAAGAAATATAACAATGATTACCACATAGTAAAGGACATGGAAGAACTTACCAAAATCTGCCCAAAGCTGAAAGTAAGTAGCTGTTTGCTCTTAGGGGAACCTGAGACATCTTTTCTCTTGCCACCACAGCCAGAGGCCCAGTGGGGCAAAGGGCTTCTTATGGTCCCCACCTGCCACATGTGAGGCTTCAGGTACTACTTTCTGATCCAAAAGAAGTTCACTCACTGACAGGGGCTGAGGCTTAGGGGAGTGGGGATTCAGGTGTTGTTCTGGAGGTTTCCGTCATGCTCTCTACCAAGCCCCTATGCACAGGGGTCAGTGTGCAACAGGTCAGAGCAGGGCTGGTTGTGGACTCAGCCTGGGGAAAGGGAAGGGCCAACCCCAGTTGGGTGGCCAGTCTAAACTGGCTCCGGTTTGCCCTGCCCTTGGGGCCCCTTCTGGGCTAAGGAGCTCCACTGGGAGCCCACAATGTGGGGATGGGCAGTGGCTTAGGGGGACATGTTGCAGGGAAACAACTGAGGTGCCCTGCTTTCTTTGCCCACCTTGCTCTTTGTCTGCTGTGTCCTCCTGCCCTGCATGCCCTCATGTCCCTGTCCTGGGAAACCACAAGACCTCCCCACACCCGGCTGGGTCTCTCCCCAGAGCTACGGATGGTCCTCAGACCTGGGGCTCCACTATCACCAGATGGTCCCCAGTGCCCTCCCTAAGAAAGTTGGGGAGGGCCTGCCTGAGTTACCTCCTAGGGGATGAGGGGGGTCTTACAGGGCCTTTTGTGGCTGGGAGAACAGAATTTGCTTTTATTTTTTTCTGCTAAGAAGATAAATATGTATTTCTTATTTAGTCAACAGAACCACACAAGAACTGTACTACTGAGACAAGTAATTTCTCAAAGTTCAAAGAAGCCTTACAGAGCATTGTCATATCTATAGAGGGATGGAAATTTGTAAAAGGACCAAGGGCATCCTCTGAGACCTCATCCTCTCACGTCCTGGTGCCCTAGAGTTTCAGGAAATGGGACTGGAGAAGCCTCAGAAACAATTTACAGCCAGGGTGGGGTAAGAATTTGCTGGCCCTGGGTCAGCAGATGAGGCTGAGGGTGGGTAATCATGGGGGTGTGCTTGAGGAAATATTTCTGTAACTGATACATCAGCACTTGCTGCTTTAATAAAGCTGGGGTGTCGAAATGCTGATGAGTAAGAGTCATGATAGTGTCCACTCTCTCTGGGGCCTTGATACACTGGAAGGGGCAGGGGGCTGGGGTTGATGGTGCCGCACCAGGGCTCCTGACCTAGAGGGCCAGGGGTCTCTCAGGAAGGGACGCTGAAGAAGGCGAGTGGGAATCCCACCTCATCTGCCCCTCCACTGTACTTCCAGTGCCAGTGGACACACAGTAGGGGCCCCATCAATGCCAATGCCAGCTTGTTATTGCTTCCCTTCTCCCTGTGTCCTTCAAAACTCAAATCAGATCCTTTCCCAGACACCCCTCCCCAGCCTCACTCAGCACCCATCCACGCCTGATCCAAAGGTCCAAGGCCTTTCCTCCTTCGGTCTCTACTACAGCTCCTGGGGAGCTCGAAGTCTAGTTCACCCCCACTGCCACCCCCCGAGGACTCATTGTGGCCACAGAAGGGTCAGCCCTAGTAAATGGCTCAGGAAAATGGGGGATTTCAGGCTACTCACAGACGACTTGGCACAGTGGGGGATCTGGACCAGGTGGGGGGGCCCATGGGGGCCAGGGACATTTCCAAACCCCCAACTTCATCTAAACCGGCAAAGAACTCTGACTTCAAAGCCCCTTCCCTGGCCCGCTAAGCCTCTCACAACAGCCTCCAGTGTCTCGTTGGCATAACAGCTCCTCCCCGACTACTAACACCCTCACACCCCCAAAGCATGGGGCCCTGCCTGTGGGAAATCCGCCAGTCACTCGGGTCCTGAAGGGCTGCCAAACTGGGCTACCAAGCTCTGACCCCCCACCCCCAATTCAAACCCTAACCCTAATCATTTGCACAGTTTATTAGAGGTGACTGGGATTACCCCACGATCTAAACAGCTTCCTACAATCCAAACCTTCAGACCAAACCAGGAAAGATAAAGATATATTGTTCTGGACTATAATTAGGCATCAAGCTGTAACCACAACTAGGCACAGGCCAGCCTTGTACAGAGTCTGCACATCTACCCATTGACAGATCTTGCTCAAATATAAAGCTTCAGATTGTGCCTGCAGCCAGCACACAGATCCAGCACAGCCCCGCCCACCGTCATCCCTTGCCCCAGGATTTTCACGCCTCTCCCTGCTCATCTCCACTGTGAGGGCCACTACAGGTTGGAGGTCAGCAAGTGTGACTGAGGGAAGTTGCCTAATTATCTCAGAACGTGGAGGATGGACCTGTGATTCAGGTTCAGCTGGTACAGGGCCAGGGGCCAAGGCTGGTTTCAGCCCAGAGAAAGCCCATGGTCCAATCCCCAGAGGCTATGAGCTCCTGTCCCTTGAGCAAACCATACAAGTGCTCAGAGTTCCCAAGGCCACTACTCTCTGACTGGAAGTAGGGTCTGCGGGGTGCTTGGCAGCATGGAATTGCTGAGACATGCGGGCAGGAAGAACTGCCAAGTGGGAGGGCCATGTGGGTACTGCTCTGGACCCACCATCGTGTGGTCCCCTAGGTAGGCCTGAGCCCACAGTTCCCTGGGAGCCTACTGGCACATCTGCCTCAGGAGCTAAGGATAGCCTGGCACATTGGAAGGCCAGAGCTCTGGGCTGGACACATACGCACAAGAGGCACAGCCCTGACCATCCTGGGTACCCTCTTTCCCTAGGAGGCCAGG
>NW_006788200.1:180352-251043 GCF_000442215.2 Lipotes vexillifer
TTCCCTAGGAGGCCAGGAAACAGGTCCAAATTATATTCTTCCATGGGAGATAACCATGGACAGGCCTGCAGCAGGCCCACTTTAACCCTAAGGAAACACTCTTGGCTGTGCCAGGCCCACCTCTAGGCCAGAAGGAAGAACAGGGCTAGGTGGTCTGAGGAGATAGGCACATCCATACATCAAGACTTCCCAGAGGACACTTGAACAGTCCCCTCCCTTCACGGGGGCCTCCCCAGGGACCACCCCAACCTGCTATCGCTTTCTGCCTCCTGGGTGCCCCATCCCCCTTCAGAAATCAGTGGTACTGAGGCTGGAACCAGGAATCGAAAACATGCACTAAAGCAGCAGTGCAGCCCTCTCTCATATGCGAGACCTTGAGAACTGGAATAGCCCCATTGGCAGCCACATGGCAGTCTCTTTCAAGGGCCATAGTGTGTCCACATCCTTTGACTCAGCATTCACATTCAGGGAGATCACACAAAAGACAGAAGGAGGGAAGCTTTATCCACAGAAATAACCAATCTGCCAATCCAAGAAATAAAATGACGGACATGAAGCTAACATGACAACATGTCAAGGCACCTGTGAAAGGTCCAGAATGGCGCTGATGCCAGGATGACCCCCTGTGGGTCAACAGCTGGAAGGGAATTTAGATGATGATTTAGGTGGTGGGATGGCAGGTGAGTTTTCTCCTTGGTTTTCTACCCTGTGATGGCTGTTAGTGTGGCCATGGCTGGATGCGAGGAGAGAGGCTGAGTGCCAAGGTCAGTGGGCATCATGTGGTCTCCTTGCTTATAGAAAATTTGCATCCTCAGTGTCCCCAGCTAAATGGGATCCTCAGTGATGGCTTGCATTGCATCGACTGATTTCCCCAAATTGGTTTTCAGCCAAGATGCTGGTGATTAGCGCGCAATTGGGACTGCATCTCTCAAAGCCCAGAGCACTGTTACCTTCTTTCTGAGATAGCATGGATAGCAAAAGAGGCCTGTCTGCTCTTCCTTGTCAGGCAGGGCAGCTCTCAGTTTGGGCCTGGAGGTTGCAAGGTGCTGTCCAGGCAACCTTGATTATCCTCACAACTGTCCTGTGCGTGGAGTCTCTGAGTGGGGCTATACATCTGGCCTGCCACCCAGCCCCAGGTGAGCAGGACTGGCCCTGGAAATCAGGGCCTGAGCCCTTACACCTTTCGCTTCCTGGTTGCCTGCACATGTATGTGCTTGGGAATTCGAAGTCCATATAATTGGAAGTGGAAGGCAGGGGCTGCATGGACCAGGCTCATACGGTGCCAACCTGGGCTTCTGAGCAAGCTGCTATTTGTGTTGAATGCACAAGGCTGGTTGTTGTAGATCCAGAAGCTCCTCCTCTGGACCCTCCCACCTTGTTACATGGGCTTCACAAATAAGAAATCTGGCATGTAGGTCTCTTGGGGTCTCAGTTTTCTTACCTGTGAAATGGGGTTGTGGCAGGGGCAGAGAGGCCCCAGCCCTAGATCGGCCTGACACAAGGAGGCCCAGACAGAGGCAGGGCCCTGCTGCCCGAGGCCTAGGTCAGAGCTCTGCTGAGAGCACCCTGGTACTGGCCCTATTCCTCTGAGGAGAGGGGAGGCCAGAATGCTCATGGCATCGAGGTCTGCAGAGCAGGACCAGTCCCCAAGATGGGAGCTGGGGATGAGGAAGGGCCATCTCACCTACTGTCAGTGCTGGCAGCTCTCTGCCCTAATGCCCAGAGAAGCCCAGGACTTCCTCAGGACAGTAAGGTGAGCCAGACAGAATCCTCAGAACTGGTTCCACAGAAGCCCCCTTTCTTGGCCCTCAGAAGGGCTGCTGGGCACAGACCTTGCCCTTGGAAAAGACTGACCAATTTCCTTCCTATGAGGAGACCCCGAGTTATGGCTGCCAGTAAAGATGCAGCTTCACAAGTTATTTTTCATTGTGGTTTGAGATAACAACAGTGAAACAGTTTCATGTTGCCGCCACTGATGTTATCTGGCCCAGACCTGTTCTTTCAACCTGGAAATGATTAATCAAAATTTTATCTCCCTTTTCTTTTTCTCAAATTCAAAGAAAGATGAGTACAAACTCCCTAAGTTCTGCCCTCAAACACAGCTCCTGGGTCCTCACCCAAGGTGAAGGTTGGCATTTCCTTCAAGATCCTGCAGTTCTTCTAGAGACTGAGAAAAACCTTTTAAAATTATTTTACTTTTTAAAAATTGAGTCATTGTAAAATAAAGTACACAAATCTTAAGTGTACAGTTCAGTGAACTTTTACGTATGTTTATACTGATATAACCAGCATCTAGAGTAAGATATAGAACATTTTCCAGCACCCCAAAGGCTTCCTGTGCTCTCTCGCTCCTAGTCAGTATCCACTCCCCTAAGTATAGCCACCTTTCCAACCTCTTATCACCATAAAGTCGTTTTGCCCATTCTTGAACTTCATTTAAGTGGGATCATAGGCTGTGCTCTCTTTTATGTCTGACTTCTTTTGTTCAGTATTATATCTGTACAATTCTTTCTGGTTGTTGCATGTAGCTGTAGTCTGTTCCTTTCTGTTTCTGTATAGTATTCCATTGTATCCCAAATATATTTTCTCATTCTACTGCTGATGGATATTTTGACTGTTTCTGCTTTCTGGCTAATATTAATAAAGCTACTATGAACACTCTTGTGCTCATATTTTGGTGAGCATATGTACACATTTCTGTTAGAAACGCTATGAATGGTGTGGAATTACTGGGTCATAGGATATACATATTTTAGCTTAGTTGGTACTGCCAAACTTTTTTGCATGGAAGTCTTTTATAAACAACATTGTTGTGGATTTTCCTGCCTTCTGTAGATACTGCTTGTCCATCAGACACTGGATCTCTCCTCTTCCTTCTCATGGTCTGAAGCTATTTCCCAAACATTCTCATCATTATTAGAAATTCTCCTCTACACTGTTCAGTCTCACCCAACCATCAACATTCTGACAAGCCAATTGTTGGGAAACAAAACCCAAATCCGACTAAGCCTGGTCTGAGGTCAGCCCTTGCTCATAGGGTTGTGGGGCCTGCCCTTGGGGGGCTTGGCTTGGGCAGGCTGCAGTGAAGCACGTGCACTGAGAAGAGCAGAAGTTAGCCAGTTAATTGTTCTCCAGTTGCCCATGCTGTCATGGCTGTGGGTGGGCTGCCTCTACTTCCAGCATCTCCAGTGTCTCCTTGGGGCAGTTAGCTCAAGAAGGGCCCAATCTGACTTGGGTGTGGATGTTGTCTTGCCAGTGCACTGTGGAGCGCAGCCCTCATCCACAAGTCTCTGGCCCCAGAGCCTCTGGGAGGCCTGAAGAAACTTAGGTACCACTGTCCTAGGAGAGAGACCAGGCCAAGGAGCTCAGCTTGGGGTCCTCTTGGGGTCTCAGTTCCCTAGTCAGTCTCCAGTCTCCTGCCATGTCCTGGTGCTTTCACCCTCCTTGTCCCTTTCAAATCTTTCCACTTCTCTCTATCCTACAGCCTCGCCCTGGCCCACCCCACCTCTCCCACACAGATGTCTACCACGATTGTCCCATGGGCACTTGTCTCTAGACAGGTCCCTCCTGCTTTGCTCCCCAGGCAGCCAGATGGATTCATGCACCTATTAATTCACTCAACAAATATTTACTGAGTCCTACAAAGAGTCAAGAACTATGCCAGGCGCCGCAAAGAACCCAACACTTGAGGTGCTTACATTTTAGTGCATTAGTCTGGCTGTGTCCCATATGGGCTGCCTGCTGGCTCAGTATGAGCTCCAAGCCCTTTGGTCTGGTCGAAGACCCTGCTCTGCCATTCTGGCCCCACGGTCCTGGAGACCCCTCCAGCCTCACTGCTCTTATCTCTCTGTTTCCTGCACCACAGCCCTGGGCTCCAGGAACAGGAACCAGCTGCAGCTTTCCTACCATCTCCAGGCCCCTGTGCCTGGAATGCATCCCAGTCAAATGGTTGACATTTTTCTCCCAGTGGGACAGACCAGTGTCCAGTGGGAGGTGGACACATCCTCTGCTGGGGCATCCTCCTCCTCAACATTTATTCTGGGGCTTGCCTGGCTACCTTCTAGGCCTTAGGGGAGCACTATCATCTGTTGGGGGACTGTGAGATCTCTGCTCTGAACTACAGCTCTATCCCCCAGGTCTGGGGAGGACCACTCACTGCATAGGTGCCAGCAGTGACTGTGTTCCAGAGTCTGAGGAAAGTGAGCCTCTTCTCACCTCTGATTAATAGAAATATTTACAGGTTTTATGGAAGTCAGGATGGAAAGGCAGCATGAATTTCCCAAAGTTTAGAAAATGCTTTGTGGGGCAAAGATCAGCACCAGGCTATAAGGTACTCCATACATAACCAGGGATGTTGTTATCATTATCCTTATCAACAACAGCATCTGAGAGATGAGCCAAGAGGATGACCTTGGGTCACCCAGGAGGCAGTGGAGCTGAGAACCCAACATCAGCATAGCTGCCTGCTCCCTCTCCCACTTAACGGATTTAGAAACTATCTTAAAGGAAGCAAAAGAAGGGAGGGAAGCCCAGCTCCCTGGCAATGTGTCATACTTCCTCCTGCCCAGAACCTGGGGCAGCCCCGAGTTGTCCCAGTGGAGGCCCTGACTCCCGCCCAGGCCTATTGCGCCAGCAGGGCTGGATAAGTGTGGGGTCATTTCATGTGCGGGGAGTGGAGGCCAGGGAAACAGCAACTGTTGCTGGAGCCACAGCTTCAACTCAAAAACTACATGATAACTCATAGTCTTGCCCATCCCCCCACACCCAGGACGGTCTCCCCGACTGACCCCACAACCCTTAGGCCCCTTCTCCTACTGGGATCTCCGCAGGGAAGCTGCTGTAGGTCCTCCCAGGTCTTCAACTGAAACAGAAGCTCTAGCCCTCCTCAAGGCCAGAGACGCGGCTGTGCCCAGCCTAGCTTCACAGAAGACCTATGACTCAGACCCTAACACCTCCTCTCACAGGTCTAACCCCTGGAAATGCATACCAACCAGTTTTGGAACCCAGGCAGAAATCAATGGAAGCTGCAAGAGCCTCAGGCCATGCCGTGAGCCACAGTCACACCAAAGGCTCCCACACCTTTGATGCTTAGGGACAGAGAGAGACAGGCTTGGGCTCCAGACCAAACAAAAACACTAGGCATGGCTGTGGGCCTGGGTCCCCTAGTTATCATGAACTTCCGTGGTAGGAAGGAGTATCTTTCCTTGGTGTTGGCCAGTTGGAAAGCCCACGAGTCACAGGCAGACAGACCGAACAGGCCCATGACAGTGACAAACAGAGAGACACAGACTGAAGCTCCTGACAATAAGAGATGGACAGACCCTGACACTGACAGATTCAGGCAAAGCTTGGAAGGGACAGATGCAAAGACCACCTGGGGATAGTAGCAGTGACAGACTGACAGACATACAAGCAGATGAACAGACTTAGAGTCCCAGCAGGTACAGACAAAGACACAGCTGCTGCTGTGGTCAGGGTGAGAGGTGGCAGTTCTGCCCTGAGCTCAGCCCTAGAGGTTCTTGGAGTTTCTCTCTCTTGGCACTGCAATCAGAGACTTTGAGGGACTCTTTCCAGGGCCACAATTCCCCCTGCCCCATGATCCTCAGGAATGGAGAAAGCTGTGGCCCTCACTGTCCCTGGAACTGCAACCGAGCAGGACCCTATGAGGCCTTCCCAGAATAGACCCCCACCCATGTCCTCCACCTGCCTTTTGTCTGTAGAAAAATTTTAGTCAAAGAATAAATTTTATCAGAGAAGTGAGAAAATCCAGAAAGGAAAACAGTCAAACAAGACAAAATAATAATACTTTAGCCATTAAACAAAGTCAAGGACCTTTAGTTCCTCCTCAAGGGCTATAGATAATATTCTGAGCCATGTCTTTTGAGCTGTTTTACAGATCCTGAAACCCCCACCAGGTGGAAGAAGTTAACTGTGTGCTGCCCACAAGCACACAGACCCCAGACAGACCACTTGGAACCAGAAGGTTGATGATGCTGACTCCCGATTACCTCACCATCAAACAATCAGAAGAATGCCCACGAGCTGATCACGCCCTGCTCCTTGAACACTGTAAGACTCCTCACTACCTCACTACCCGTTCCAGGGTGGGACACAGTTTTGAGGGCATTAGGCCACTGTGGTCCCCTTTGCCTGGCAAAGAAATAAAACTATTCTTTTCTACTTCACCCAAAAATCTGTCTCCGCGTTTCTATTTGGCACCGGTGAACAGACTCAGCAACAGAGCCAGACTCAAGAATCAATTCATACCCCTGTCACATGCCCCCTTCCAAACCTTGTGGGGCAGGAACAGCTCTCCCATATCCCTCCTGAGGCCACCTACTCACAGCACAGTGGAACTGCTTGTCCTGGAAAAGGTCTTATTAGGGGCCACTGTGAGTCCAGACTCTGTGGGCACAGTGGACAGTACCAGGTAGAGGCTGCAGTCCTGTGGTTATCAGAGGATGCTTAGCTCCAACTGGCAACTTCTCTTCACCTCCATGACCTCCAAGGCCCAGAGACCTGAGGACCTAAAAGGTCCTGGCCAAGGGGAGAGACTCCAGGCCAGACAAGAATGGGAAGATTAGCCTCCTTCATAGTTAGAGAGACTGAGACTGACTTGGACACACTCAGCTCTGTGTCTGTAGAGTCCAAGAACCCCTGGGAAGGGGTAAGACTTTCCTACCTTGAAGGGACCTTTGTGCTGAAACCATGACCAGGCTGCCTGCCTCAGGTTGGGCCCCTGGGATGAAGACTCTGAGACAGAGACTGGCATGTAGGATTGTTCGTGGAAGGGGAGAGGAGGGGAGGGGGCAGGATTGAACAGAGGGAGAAGCTGGATCCAATGCAGTCACAACAAAAGTCTCAGCTGAGCCAACAGAGAGTTCTAGAGCTGGGATGATCCCTCAGAGTTTTCCTCATTTGGGGTGAGGAGGTTAAACCGTATTCCTTGATATTGATCAGTAATTAGATGTAGGCTGTCCCTGGAAGGGGGCATGACTTCAGGCATGGCAATGTTTTTCACCCAAGGAAATCCCCAAAGAAAGGGGATGCCTGCCAAGAGGTGCCTTCCAGCAGAACTCCTAAGCTGGGGGAATAAGCCTTTGACTCCTGAAGGGTGTTCTGGATAGCACACCATTACATCCACCACAGTCCACCCCTTGAACTGTCTGGATCCACTTCTTCATATAACCACTTCCCATAGGTTCTGTGAGCAGCTCCTCCAGGATTTTAGTGCTGTGTGTGCCGTTACATGTTTAACAACTGGCTCTTAAAAAAAAAAGGCCAAACCTTGATTTGAACGTTTGTAAATTGTCATTGTGTAAATACTCCCACTAAGGCAATTTGAAGTTTGTAATGGTTTGAAAACTGGTTGGCAAAAACTTAGCAATGGGCTCTCTCAAGCCAGGCTGAATCACCGATGATTCTGATGTGCTTCTCTTCTTGAAGGAAGCATAGAGAGAAAGATTAGTGAGATGAACTACAGCCCCTGCTGTTGTAGTTGATCTCAGGGCCACAGTTAGCACTCATCTCCTCTTCTTCTATCTACTGCAGATTCCCTCAGTTAGCACTGAGCATATACTCATCTTGATGGCTTCCCCAGTGGCATAACCCAGTCCCTCATCCCTGAGGATCTAATTCCTGATCTGATTCGATTTTAGCCTGGGGTTTCTGCACTTGTCCCTTTACTGTCAAAATTGTGGAGAGGAGTACCAGAGAGTCACTCAAGTGGATCCCACTGTGTAGCACTGTGTAGCGGTACCCTTTCCTCCTCCTGAAGATCAGGCTTAGGTACCCCTGCCAAGAGTACTTATTTTCTGTTGGTCTCTGGAAAAAAGGAGGCAAAATTCCCTGGCAACAGTCTTGGCTTACAGTTTAATGGGACTCTTGCTGTGGTCTCAGGTGGAAGTGTTCCTTACTGGGGAAACAGGATCTCTAAACCTACAGAGTCCAGAGTTGCAGGGATGGAAAACACAAATTTCCCAAGTGGGTCACTGGGTGATGGTAAAACGGGTCATTCCTGCTTCTGTCTCTTGGTTCTCAGACCCTTGTATTATATCTATTGGAACTTGAATCCATATAAGGGTCTTTCACTTACAGTGAGAACTGTGTCTTGGAGGATGGCTTATCATCCTTGTAAAGTACCACTCCTAAGCTGGCGCTTCAACTATGCCTCCAACAAGCTGTTGTACAACATTCTATCGGGTTAGCAGCTCCTAGATGGTGCAGTATGTGATATGATCAGTGGTCCCTACAGTCATGGACTTACTCCTTCTTTGCCATAAAGTGGATCTCTTGGTTTGACATACTATATGAGATCCCATGCTAGTGGATCAAATACTCTGAAAGCCCTTGAATAGTGATTTGGCTAAGGCCCTATAGATAGGAAAGGCAAACCCATTCCTGGAATGTGTATTTATTTTGTCAAAATGAATCACTTGCCCTTCCAGGGTTTTAGAGGGCCATGTAGTCAATTAGCAACCAAGTGGCCTGTTGATCTCTCTGACTCACGGTACTGTATTTGGAGCTCAAAGTTGGTCTCTGTTGCTGGCAGGATAGACATTTGACAATGCCGATAGCTAAATCAACTGTGGTAAGAGCTCATGGTATTGGGTTTATGTACAGCCTGCATCCCTGTCCCCATGGCTACTCCATTCATGTACCCACTGAGCCAGCACTGGGTACAATGACAGAAGCTGGATGATATTAGCTGGTAGAGTCATTGTGTTTACCTGATTATTGTACCTCTTACATTGCGGTATGCTTCCTGGTGGGCATTAACAGGCAACATGAAGTTCTTCATACTTCACGCCACTAACGTCCCTCCGTTGCATGCCTCTGTACTAGACTTCCTTGTCCCAGGTCTTCTAGTCTTTCTCATTCCAGGTCCCAGAGCAGCCAGCCAAGCCATTTGCCACTTCCCTTGAGTCCATATATATTTTAATTTCAGGCAACCTTTCTACACAAAGTCAATGGCCAGGTATACCACCTGAAGCTCTAGCCCATCGGATTTTTTCTCAATATTGTCTTTCAAGGTCACCCCTGAGTGGAGCTATAGAATAGTAACTAACCATTTCTGGCCTGACTCACATACTGATCTGACCTATTTGTAAACCAAGTGTGGGCTTTTACCTCCTCCATCAGCTGGTCCTAGGGGATCACCCATGTATCCATAGGTGTGAGCCCGGGGAGAGGCTCTGGTGCCACAGAAGCAGACACATGAAGTCCTGGCTTACTTGTTTGTGAAGCTTACTTGTGCCCTCCAATCCTGCTCATACTTGATTCCCAATGTACAACTTCCATTTTATGATGGGTTGTTGCTAGGCTTGCCTGACTTTCTCAGTCAGGCCCTCCAGATCCATCAGGGCTCAGGAGAATAACAGGAGCTGTTTTTCAAAAGGTGTATAATTCCTCAAGGCAAATGCTATGGCTTTGTTCCATAACCTCAGGGATACAATGTATTCTCCCACTACTGATATCTTTAAAAACCACAGGATCTGATGATTCATATGGTCCAAATAGCAGGGTTACTTGTACTATAGCCTGAAAACACTGCAGAGCCCTTTCCTACCTGGGGCCCCACTCAAAGGTGGCAGGCCTTTGTGTTACTGCCAGGTATATGGGTCACAGTAATATTCCCAGGTGTGCAGTAGGTTACATCTATAATCCTAAGAGGCCTACCAAACATGGTGCTTCCTTCTTCATGGTGAGAAGTAGAATATGTAGTCATTTGTCCTATACTTCAGAGGAAATTTCCTGACACGCTCTAGACCACTGGATTCCTAAAAACTTTACTGATGTGGCAGGCTCTGAATCTTCACAGGGGTTATCTTCTGGAGTACATGTATCTTGTCATGGCTATCAACGTGTTAGTCACTTCTTGATCATCGTGTCTGATCAGCATAACATTATTTTTTAACATCTTTATTGGAGTATAACTGCTTTACAGTGTTGTGTTAGTTTCTGCTGTATAACAAAGTGAATCAGCTATATGCATACATATATCCCCATATCCCCTCCCTCTTGCGTCTCCCTCCCACCCTCCTCATCCCACCCCTCTAGGTGGTCACAAAGCACCGAGCTGATCTCCGTGTGCCATGCAGCTGCTTCCCACTAGCTGTCTATTTCACATTTGGTAGTGTATATATGTCAATGCTACTCTCTCACTTCATCCCAGCTTACCCTTCCCCCTCCCTGTGTCCTCAAGTCCATTCTCTACATCTGTGTCTTTATTCCTGTCCTGCCCCTAGGTTCATCAGAACCATTTTTTTTTTTTAGATTCCATATATATGTGTTAGCATACGGTATTTGTTTTTCTCTTCCTGACTTACTTCATTCTGTATGACAGACTCTAGGTCCATCCATCTCACTACAAATAACTCAATTTTGTTTCTCTTTATGGCTGAGTAATATTCCATTGTATATATAGTATAACATTATTGATAGAGTAGACCAGTGTGATGTTCTGCAGGAAGGAGCGATAACCTAACCCTGGAAATTTATACTGTTGTTTGTTCCAAGTAAATGCAAACTATTTCTAATAGGGATAGAAAAGAATGGAGTCACCAGATCAGTGTCCACACACTGTATGCCTGAGGTCATGTTAATCTACTGCAGCAAAGATAGAACACCTGGCAGGCATAGTGGCTGCAACTGTGGCTACTATTTGCTGAATTGGTAGTAGCCCACTGCCATCTTCTGGGGTGTATCTGAGTGTTATTGGTAAATTAAAGAAGATACAATGGACTTCCTTTAGGTCTTTAATGGTGGCACTAATTTCTGCCATCACCTCTGGAATGTGATATTGTTGTTTTTTTGTTTGTTTGTTTGTTTTTTGCGGTACACGGGCCTCTCACTGTTGTGGCCTCTCCCGTTGCGGAGCACAGGCTCCGGATGCACAGGCTCAGCGGCCATGGCTCACGGGCCCAGCCGCTCCACGGCATGTGGGATCTTCCCAGACCGGGGCACGAACCCGTGTCCCCTGCATCGGCAGGCGGACTCTCAACCACTGCGCCACCAGGAAAGCCCTGTGATATTGTTTTTGATTTACTATTTTGGCTGGAATAGGGAGAAGTTTTTAAGGTTTCCACTTGTCTTTCCTCACTATGATAGCTCTTACCACACAGGCCAAGGACCCAATATAGAAGATTATGCTAGCCATGAAGTATGTTTATCTGATTATATCACCGGGTGAGTGTGTGGACCTAGACAGCCTGCTATGAGCAGGATTCAGACCAAGAATCTATTTATTATCTGAACTACATATGCCCCCAACTCTAACAAGAAGGTGCTATTTCAGGTCTCTAGAGAATAATTTCAACTCAAATCCTGTGTTCCATAGTCCTTGAAATGCTTGTGTATTCTTTTCCCAGTATCTAAATAAATATCCAAATAAATGGCCACAGGTTCCCTTGGGGAAGGGCTGGGGAAATCATTATCATGCACATTTGCTGTGGTATTATGGGATCCTTCCTTCTGGAGATCTGGCTTCTTCTTCAATCAATGCATTCTGAGTCTGAAAACTGATTCTGGTCTGGAAACTTAGCAAGGGACTTGTGATTGGGATGACTAGGCTCATCATTGATTGATTTCTTTTGATTGTACAGAATGAGCAGTATTACTCTCAGTGAGCTCAGTTCTGTGACAATATCTCCTACTGTCAGTCCTGACCTATTGAGGACAACCACTGCTTTACTTCTTAGTGAGGCTGGTGCCCTTCTTTCCAGCACACTCTTTACTGTTTTGGTATCTTTGGGGCCCTTGGGTGGGTTTTCCAACCTTACTTAGTACCTCACTCCTGCACACCCACTTCCCCCACAGTCTGCCACAGCAATTCTAACATGCCTATCTCACTTATTGTTCCATGCTTCTAGGAACCATTCTAATGGTGTATTTGCATCATCTCCTGGGGTCCTTGCCACAGTTTTAAATACTGCATCCTTGGACAGTGATCTCAAATCCATAAACTTTTATCCAAATTTGCTCTAAATTTCCATTATCTTTTCCTGAGAATCAGTTAAGTTTAGCAATAGTTACCCAATTCCATTATCCTTGGAGTAACTAATTCCCCTGTGTTTCTCAAACAGCTGATAAATTGCACCAGCTAATGCACTCTCTTCCAACAGGAGTAGAAATATTAACAACTGCACTATTACCTTGTGCCAGAGACTGTGCTTCACAAACAACTGTGAAGGGGTGGGTCCTCACTGGCAGCCAGGGAGTACTCACTGTGCCTCAGCCTTCAGGTACCAGGGACACCCATCAGGCAATGAGCAGATTCAGCCCCATCTGGGTCAGGGAGCTGGGGAGTTGGGTATAGTTTCTTGGGCAGGTAGTCCCAGAGCAGTCTTTGAAGGGAGGAGGAGGAGTCATCTGCCAGGTGGCAAAGGGGTAGGAAAGAACATGCCTGTGATGGGATGAGTAAGAGAGAGCCTTTCCTTCATGGAAGAAGTCCTGGTGAGAAGCATGGCAGGGATTAGCTAATACTAGGGTGGAGGCTGAAGCCAGACAGGAGAATTCTGAGCCCAGTAGCTCACAGTTAGTGCGGTTTCAAAATGGTGGAATTTCTCCCCAGAGAAGGGCATGCAGAAGTATGTCTGGGGAATACCATGAGTCTGAGGTGCTGTTTAGGGGTAGTATATTAAGAAAAGATAGGGGCCCAAGTTGGAGGGTACAGGTCCTCATTTAGCCCTCAGACCAAAGTTTGAGACACTTATGTAGCCAAGGAGAGAAAGGACCGAGTCCCAAGTAACTTGCAAACCTAGAATGTAGGCAGAGGAGGAGGCAACTGCAGAAGAACCGCTAGGGACTGAAAAGAGAGGGAGGGAGGGAGCCAGGAGTGGTGGCATCATGGAGACAGCGAAGACCAAGAGGTCAGAAAACTTCCCTGACCCTGGAGAGAGCAGGTCAGTGCAGGGTGAGGTGGCATCTACTGGCAGGGCCTTGAGGCAGCTGGGGGTGAGGGGCAATGGGGAATGAGGAGGTGATGTAAGTGGAAGAGGCCTAGATAGTTCAGGCCCTTGAGGCTGGGCTCTTTTAACAGGTTGGATGTTGAGCAGGATTCAGGTAGAGCAGCTCTTGGCCTGTGGGTCACCCCAGCTTCCTTTCTCAAGCTTCCCCCAGAGCCTTGTTGGAGCAGGATGGACAGGAACTGTACTCAGGTCCAGGTGCCAGCTCATCCCTAGGTCTCCCCAGGGGGCGGGTCCAACTGGTCCACCTGTCCATTCTGAGCTCTTCTTAGGCAGGGCTATATCCAGCAGTTTTGAAGGCTTTCCAGTGAGATACAGTGCTTCTGTCCCATGCAACCTACAGGGAAAGCCCAGCTCTGGCCCCCACCCCTTGACTAAGGCCTCCAGAATCTGGGCCACAGGCCAGGGTGGAGCAAGCCACTGAGTCAGGACAGCGGTTTTCTGTCCACACATTCCCCTACCATCTGCACCCCAGAAGATGACTCTATAGGAGAGGGGAGCTGAAGTCCATAGACTCACTGGAATGAGTTACATCATTTCTTTAAGGCTCACCACAATCATGTGAGACCATGACACCCCTCTTTCACAGATGGCGTAACTGAAGCTGCAAGCAGAGAAATAATTTGTTGAGAGCTATAAAGCCCCAGAGTAGCAAAGACGAGACTTGGAACCTAGTCTCCGAGACTCCTTGTCAGGTGTTCTTCCATTACCCTCTCTGCCACTCAGCATGAACCAGCCCGGATAAGATACTAAGAGGGATGGCAGGTCTTGGCTATGTAGCATCAGGATGCCAGCTGGACCTGGGTCCTCTAAGTGTCTGCCCCCTGCCTGCTTCAGGACCCTGAGCATGAGCCTTATGGCCCATCTAGCACCCCGAGCTCCCACTTATACCTCACATCTCAGCCTTCCACAGCCTCACTCCTCCTTGAGCCGTCAGCCCCCAGTACCCACCGAGAACTTCCTCCTAGATGACCCAGACTCTTCACAACCACCAGTGTGGTGGAACCATTTTACCAACAGAGAGACTGAAACACAGAGGAGCCCACAGAGCCAGGGCAGTTGAGAGCACACGGGTCCAACACCTGCCCTAGGGCAGGCCCCCAAGTGTCCATGAATGGCAGATATGAGGGATAGCAGCCTTGTATCTCAGCCACCTCAGTAAGGACAAGGGTGAGGCACCTGGGGCAGCCCCATCTCCAGGGCCTTCAGAGGGGATCTCCTCTCCTTGTTCCCCACAGGAAATGTGTGGTGCTGGCCGGCCAGCCGCAGAGGCCTGGGCATCCCCACGGAGCAGCCTTACCTCTCCGCTCTCTGGCCCTCTCCCCACCTTTATCACACTGACAGTCACGCTTCTTATCTCAGAGCCTGGCTTCCTGCTGCTTTTAAAGAGACATGTGGCCTATCACTGGCTGACTGCCACCCTGCTAAGAGGTCCTTGCCCCATCTCCTGGAGTCATAGCAGGCTCGTCCCTTGCTCGCCACCAAGGAGAGTCTCTCTCCTCTCCACTCAGCACCCAGATCACTCCAAGGACTATCAAACAACCTAGTAACTGGAATGTGAGTTCTTCTGAAAGATGGATAGAATGATGAATGGACTGATGGATTCATTCAACAAATAAATACTTATTGAGCACCTACCTGCTGCATATGCACTGTCCTGGGCATTGGGGACAAGTGGGAAATAAGACAGATTGTCTGCTGTCTTGGTACTTACATTCTGGTAGGGGAGACAGTACAGCAGTAAACAAAAGAATTCCCCAGATAATGTCAGAGATAAGAGCAACGAAGATAATAAAAGAGATGATGGCATGGAATCTTTGGAGTGATCAATGGGAGCCTTTCTGAGGACACATTTGGCTGAGACCTGACAAAAAGGAGCTGGATTTACATTTTTTTTTTTTTTTTTTTTTTTTTGCGGTACGCGGGCCTCTCACTGTTGTGGCCTCTCCCGTTGCGGAGCACAGGCTCCGGACACGCAGGCTCAGCGGCCATGGCTCACGGGCCCAGCCGCTCCGCGGCATGTGGGATCTTCCCAGACCGGGTCACGAACCTGCGTCCCCTGCATCGGCAGGCGGACTCTCAACCACTGCGCCACCAGGGAAGCCCCTGGATTTACATTTTTAAAGGAACACTCATGCTACTGTACTGGCCAAATGCATTGGAAGGGGGATCAGTGAGGAAGTTGCCAGAGATGATGAACTGATCTGGACAGTGGGAGTAACAAGGGGGAAGACAGGTCAGGAAAGGGGTCACAGGGAATAGGGAACAGAAGACAGAGCACAGGAGGGAGGCAGGGTGCAGTGCTCAGTGGCCTGGTAGGTGGATACCACTTGCCTCAACTTTCCCACCCTCTGCTCCTCAACTGGCCTGGCCTCTTGGAGGCCTCCAGTGAATGCTCTTGGACAGAGCCAGAGTATCCAGAAGGAGGTGGGGACAGATTGTGAGGGCATGTGGGGCCTGACCCAGCAGGCTCTGTCCTCACTCTCAGGGCACCCTGATTCTGGTCATATGAGAAATTGGACTTGAAATGTAGCAAGTATCCTTCTTCCTGATGTTCCTGTACCTCAAACTCCTGGAACTTTCAAGCGTGGATGTCACAGCTGCTGCTTATTCACTGCTCGCCACTCAGCACTTTGGCCACGATCCAGGCTGACACCCAGAGAGTGATGCCCACTGAAGCTCTAGCATGTTGGTCATCAGGCATCTCAGCTGGCATCCTCCCCATCTGGAGCAGCTTCTGACCTCCTGGCCATGGGAGAGCACAGAGGATTATAAGACAGAGGTTAGCAACACAGGGCCAGAGGAGGATGGCTGCCAGAGGAAGAATAGTCAGCGGTCAGCAGAGGCTTGTTGCTTACTACCTGCTCACACTGTTGCTCACCACCAAGGGGAGGATATCTACTCAGCATCCAAGCCCCAAAGATCCCAAAGCAGGAGGGCTGGGGTGTCGAGATGAAGAGGGCAGAAACAGAGACAGCTGCAGCATAAATCGCAATATCAGGTTTGAGGCAGAGGCCCCATGGGGGCATTCAGTGTTGGGGCAAAAGTCACTGAAGTCACCCCCATCAGCACACCTCAGTGAGGGGCAGGCACGGGGAGGCAGAGGTCAGGTATCTGTGACCCATTCAGTGATATTCCCCCTCACCAGTCTGGCACTCTGCAGTGGGATTCCAAAGGTCAGAGAGTATGAGAATGGACTCATTTTCAGGAACTGGACTACTCTGGACTCTAAGAATGAGCCTAGGGAAAGGAAACACTGTTGGATATGGGCTTCCGATCTAGAGGACCCCAAGTCTCCAAAGGCAAGTACTCAAACACTCTGCTTCTGCACTATTTGACAGCTTTCTTGAGAAACCATATGGGAACTTAGCCTGTCCCTTGAACTATTTTACAGGCCAAAGAAGCCTGTATATTGGGGATTCACTTGCCAACACCAAGTGGCAACACTGGCAGGTGCCCACAAACCAAATATCCAGAATTTAAAGAGAATAAGAATAAGATCACTGTTCTCATATATGCCAGTCCTATCAGCGGCCCTCAAATAGAACTTCTGGACGTGAAGATTTTGTTATTCTGAAGCTATCAAAGGTGTTTCATATGTACCTGGAGCCCTCACACTATCAACCAGTGTAGAGTTGTTCATACACTTCTGCCTGGAGCAAAGGCTCTTTCCAAGTGTGTAGGTGAGTGAGAGTAAGCACAGATCTGGGTCTGGGCAGTCACCAACCGCAATGGAAGAGGGAAGTTTGAGCACTTCTGAGGAAGGTTATCTCTTTTCCTAAGCTGTTGCCATCTCACGTGCCCTTGCTTGGCCAGTCCCACTGCATTACAGCAGGGCCAGGCTGTCCCTCAGATGAAGCAAATGTCACCATTGAAAACACCTCATGAGAAAGCCTATCCATCACATGGGTACCACACAAATCTTACTTGAACATTTCACAGACTTCTTAAAAATTACTCTATTGTCTTAATAATGATATAAATTTACTGTTAAAAATCCAAACAAGGGGCCTTCCCTGGTGGCACAGTGGTTAAGAATCTGCCTGCCAATACAGGGGACATGGGTTCGAGCCCTGGTCTGGGAAGATCCCACATGCTGTGGAGCAACTAAGCCCGTGCACCACAGCTACTGAGCCTGTGCTCCAGAGCCTGCAAACCACAACTCCTGAAGCCCGGGCACCTAGAGCCCATGTTCTGCAACAAGAGAAGCCATCGCAATGAGAAGCCCGCGCACCACAACGAAGAGTAGCCCCTGCCCACCGCAACTAGAGAAAGCCTGTGCACAGCAACAAAGACCCAATGCAGCCAAAGGAAAAAAAAAAAAATACTGTCACACACAAAAAAGTCCAAACAAGTAAAGCAAAAAGCATCCCATATCCAGAGATGGCTCTTTGGTTAACATCCTTCAACCTCTCTTTCCTTATTTATAGAGTCAAGTACACATTCATACCCTTTGTGAAAAAAATGTTTTACAATACATGTTATAACCTTTTTGTTTTGTTCATTCAGCAACTGCAATGTGCCACATGCCAGCAACTTTATTCAGAGACAAATGATTCAAAGAGCTAAGAGAAAGTTGTGACCTAATGTTATGTCAGCTAACTCTCTTTTGATAATAAAAAGTGTAGCTTCTGGAGAAATTGCTTCCCTTAATCTCTGCTCACTGTGATAAGAAGGTCTTGCCTCTTGCCCAGCTGACACCTGCAGAGTGACTGACATGGAAATGATGAGCGCACAGATGAGAGGCTGCCTGGGCGCCAAGGTGCCACTGATGCAGAAGCTCATCATCACGTTGGTGTGTCAACATTGCCAAGAAACTTTTGACATTGAAAGACCCTGTTAGCAACAGTGAAAGTTTTCTGAAGGGTGAGAAAACCACTGGGGAGGAGACTGTTTTGACATCTGCTCATTATTTCTACAGAAAGGCAATTAGTCAAATTGGCTTAGAGGACCCCTAATTGCTCATGCTTCACCCACCTGTATGAGAAAGGAAAAGGGAAAGTGACATTTACTGAGAGCTAGCTATGTGTGAGTGCTAATGACTTTCACATATTATCTTATTTACTCCTCACTACAGCCTGGTGAAGTGGATAACATTATCCCACTTTACATGTTTGAAAGTGAACTCCTGATCTTCCCCTTCAAACCTGCCCTACTGTAGCCTTCCTTATCTCAGGCAATGTCAAGTCCTTCTTTCCACCTGCCCAGAGTAAAACCCTTGGAGTCAACAGTGACTCTGCTCTCTCATATATTCTACATCTAATCCATCAGCAAATCCTGATGGCTCTCCTTTCAAAATACATCGAGAGTCCAACATTTCTTACCATCTCCACTGCACCCGTGATGGTTCAAGCCACTATTATCTTCTGCCTAAAATATACCTCAGTAAACGCCTGGCTAATTTCCCTGCTTCTACCTGTGCTCTGCTTTATAGTCTATTCTCAACTCAGCAGCCAGAGTGATCCTGTTACAATCTAGGTTAGATTGTTGGACTCTTCAAAACTCTCCAGTGGCTCTGTGTTTTATCAGAGCAAAAGCCAAAGTTCCCATAATGTCCTACAAGGCCCAACGTCATCTGCCCCTTCATCTTTCCATTACCTCTCTGACTTTTCCCCTGTGCCCCACCCCTTCACTCATGCTGCTCCAGCCTTGCCAGCTCCCTTGCTGTTCCTTGAACACAAAAGCCTCAGGGCCTTTGCACTGGTTCTTCTCTCTGTCTGGAATAGCCAAACTCCTTCAACCACTTTTTCAAGTCTTTGCTCAGATGTTATTTTCTCAAAGATGTTATTTTAACAAAGAGATCTGCCCTGCCCACCCTATTTGAGACTGCAGCCCCTTCTACCAGCACTCCCAGCACCCCAAATCCCCCTTATCTTGCTCTATTTTTTTTCCTGTAGCACTTATCACCTTCTAACATGTTATCAAGCTTGCTGTTTATTTTCTGCCTCTCATGCTATAATACATATTTCTAAAGGCAGGAATACTTCTCTGTTTCCTCTATTGATGACTCCCAAGTACCTAAACGAGTACCCGGTACACAGAAGATGCTCAAGCAATATATGCTGAATGAATGAATAATGAACCGGGGCAAAATGAAGACTTAGTAAACTACCTAAGGTCTGGCAACTAGTAGGTGGCTGAGTTAGGAGTTGGAGCCAGGTCCCTTGGACTCCAAAAATCAGGCTATTTCTACCAAATGTCTCTCAGAAAGAAGGAGGCAAAGGATCCAAAAGCAAACTGACTATGGGACTTTTGCTTACAGGACAATCTGGGGACTTTTTAGGGGTTGGTGCCCATTCAGAGCTGGGCCCACCCCCAGCTGTAACTGTACCCTCGCCTAGATTCAACACACAATGGCCAGCCTGAGCAGTGGCCCTGAGTCACCCCGAAAGGCATCAGTTGATTAAGGTGCAATATGAGAAACACTGTGAAAAGGATGTCTGTGAAAGGTTAGAGTAATGTCTGGGGCTGGCCTACCTGTTCATTTAAAAGAGTCACTTCCTTATGAACTTGGACTCCCGTTTTTCTGAGAGCAGAGTGACCACCTCACTTCTACCCACTTGTCCTCTCGATTTGTTGTCTGTAGTTTGTACACGAACCACCATTTGCCTGACAAGCCTCCCTCTAAACCTTCCCAGGCTGTGGCAGCTTGTTTGCTGCTCCTACTTCTCATGTATAGCAAGCCATCCTCTTCCTGAATTCTCTCCCCTAAGAAGACTGTACACTCTAACAAGGCAGTCCAAAGCTTGGAGGCTAAGTTATTTCTCAGTCCCCTCCTCTAACCTACATCAGCACCAGGAGCCTGGGTAAGGTGGGTAGATGGGTTCTGTCACTTCACAGGCATGTAAAAGGGCCTTGGAGGCTCCCAAACATCTGGGACACTGGGCCAATCCTTGGTCCCACCAGAACTGAGGCAGCAGCCAAGACTTCCAAAAAAGAAGGGTACTTTCAAACAAGCAAGCAAGCAAACAAACCAACAAACAAATTCCTCTTGCCAAATTAAGACTATTTCTGAATGAAATAAGACCAGGAAAAGCCTAGGTCCTCCAGCTGCATCCCACTCTGCCTGCCTCAAAGGCAGCAACTCCCGCTTCCCTGTGTTCCTATCCACCACACACATGCTCCGACTGAAGAGTTCATCACAGAGGACAAGCTGGAGCCAGCTGTAAGCTTGAGGAGGAGAGGCCTGCCTAGAGGCCAGAGGGGACCCCCACTCCACCCCTTTCCACTTAGGAAAATGCCACCAGCTGGCAACCGAGATGCATGACTATCCCCATGGCTTTGCGGGCAAGGTTCAGGGGCCAGCTCTCCTCAGCCCTCAGCCTGGCAGTGCTCCACCAACTTCAGGAGCAGGCATGCCCCTCAGAGGCACATGATGGAGTCCAGGAGCTGTGATGAGACAACCCAGTAGTTTGGAAGAAGGGGCTGAGTAGGCAAAACTGCCACAGAGGGGTAGCCTTCACCTAATTCTGTCTCCCTGAGTGAGGTCCACCCTGGGGATCCAAGTGTGAACACCACACAGCCCCATCTTTCTAATGGGCAAGGAGCTCTGAACACTATATAGTTTCCTGAAAGTGCTTTATGAAAGCCTCCATTAATGTATTCCTTGGCTTAAGACTTTCTCTTTTCTTAAAATGAAAATGCCCCAGAAAGGTCATAGATTGGGCCCTCACAGTTACTGATACCACAGAGTACAAGGGTCTTCCTTTGAGTGGATTTTCTGGGATCTACTCTCTACCCACATCCCTTCATTGAGATCATAAAGGATTTCTTGTCCAAACTAAATCTCCTGAGGAGGACAAAGTGTACAAGAAGTTGGCTGTGCAAGGCTTTCCTGGTGGCGCAGTGGTTGAGAGTCTGCCTGCCAATGCAGGGGACACGGGTTCGTGCCCCGGTCCAGGAGGATCCCACATGCCGCGGAGCGGCCAGGCCCACGAGCCATGGCCGCTGAGCCTGTGTGTCTGGAGCCTGTCCTCCGCAATGGGAGAGGCCACAACAGTGAGAGGCCCACGTACCAAAAAAAAAAAGAAGTTGGCTGTGCAGAAGCTCCACAAACAAGGCAGGCACACAGATGGTCCAACCTCAGTGCTCAAGGCCTCCAGGGCTCCTGGCCTGCTGCTGAGGCCTAACCTCAGGAGGCAGGGCTGCCACACTGGAGCTCCATCCCTGTCAGCCTCTCGCAGAGGAGCAGGAGCCAGGAGCTGGGGCAAGGATTATCTTGGTGACTAATAAGCTAATTGTGGAAAATTACAACTTCCTGAGCTTGGTCTATCAGAGGTGGCCACAAAACTCTTTATGATGTGGCCAAAAATTCCTCCTGCCACCACAGCCCTTGAAAATAGGTCAAAGACACCTTCTATGTAACTCTCAAAGCAGGCCTTAGCTCATACCATCAAACTGTGTCAATACGCTGCAAACACTGGAGCTTTTGTGAGAATACTCTCATAATCTCTAGGTCTGAGCCCAGCCCTGGCTCTGGGCTTGTCGTCAGTCCTGCCCTCCTTGATCCTCCTCAGGGGACTGACTGACTATGGAGGCCAAAGAGAAGGCTTCCTGCTCTTTGCCCCCAGAAAGCCTGTCTACAGGCCTCTCTGGGACAAGAGTTCCTCTTGTATACCAACCAAGGCCTAAAGGCATGGCCTCATCTCCCAGGCTACACCTCACACAAAAGCAGGGCAAGGGGTAGATTAGGCACTGGCAGAGACTTTAATTATGCTTCCTTCAGCTTTCGAGAGGCCCCAGGCTTGTGGCAGGTGCTCATGGCAGGCTGCTGCCTGGATCAGACATGCAGAGCTCCCTCCCTGAATGTTGGGTATCCCATTGGCAGTATGGTGCAAGGGTCAGCACATAACCTGGCTCTGATGCCACACACTAACTGTGTAACCCTGGGCCATCTCTCTTAGCACAGTGAAGCCCGTCTTCTCTTAGAATGGGGGCAGCATTCTCTGCTACAGGGGTTGCTGTGGAAGCCCTAGGGTACACGACAGCAGATGAAAATGGGCTTTGTAGACCCTTGTGGAGGTGAGCATACAGCCCCTGTCTCCTATTTCCTGTGTTCAGGCCTTGGCAGAGACAGAAACCATTCAGCTCTGAGGGTGCCAATCAGCGGGGCTTTAGCTCTAAGAAGATAGGACTCTCTGAAAGTTCTGTGCCTATTCTTCTGCCTTTGTGTCTGTTGCTACTAGCAGGAGTCCCAAACTCCAGGTCTGAAGCAGTGATGGAATCTCTAGTGTAGCTATCATGGGTCCGAGTGTTCTCCCTTCTAAGAAGCTCGAGAAAGTGCTGAACTGGAGAAGATGCCCCACTAAATGCCTGCCATCCAAGATGACACTTCTCTTGACCCAAAAGCCTCATCTCATCACTGGCCTACGCCTCAGCCTGGATGGGAGTCCTGTCCTGACAGGACCCTCAGGGCCTCCAGGCAGTTCTTGCCAGGGATAAAAGGCCCTGAGTCAGCCTGGCCTAGAGCCAGCCTATGCTGAGTCTCAAGAGTCTGCCTTGAGGTCAAGGCCAAAAACAATGACTCAGGCAGGCTGGAATCCAGGGAAAACCAGCCCCGGCTTTCCACCCAAGAGTGCTGACCAGCTGGGCATGATGAGCTCATGCAGCTAGACAATGACAATGACAGTGGGAAACTGCCAGCCCCTCGTAAATGAGAGGAGCTGGAGGCTGAGCCTTAAGCCTGAAACCACCCCTGAAACATTCTTTGAAAACCCCATATCAACTCATCTAAAATTAGCTTTCAGCATCTAAATCACTTCCTGTTACAGAAACCACAGTTCTGGTGCTTCAGTCATCACCCTGACTGCCTCTAGGCAGTCTGTGTACAGGTTTTCTGTACACAGAAAACTATGACAATCCAAAAGAGATACAGCAGTCAGGAGCCCCTCTCTGTCTACTGCAGAAACGATGGCTAAGCAGGGCCCATGAGGCTGCAGGAACCAGGACCAGCATGAGCATGCATGTGCACCATGCACACAGGTACATACCCGCCATATGTCTTGTATACACAGGCCAGAGCCTTCATTATTGCTACAGATAGACTACCACATGCACAGCCCAAGCATATCTCCATCATGCCCCTTCTAAGCATGGGACTCTCCAACAGAGGAAGGCGGGTGTCTGACCTGCTTTAAGCATCTGCAGCCTTGTCTCTTCTTCTCTTGCCCTGGGTACTTTATGCCTAATAGGCTGTGAGCAAGGTTGGCCTAGTGCTCAGGGCTTGGCCTTCACTCACTGCTTCAGCCAATTCTTCGTATACTAGGACCACCAGGAAGCATCCTTAATAAGACCAAGGATTATACCAGAAATCTATAACAAATATATTTTAATAGTGAAACATTAGAAGAAATTCCATTCAAGTCAGGAACAAGACAACAATACCTGATACCCATGCTACTATGCAATACTGTATTGAAGTCCTAGCAAGTGCATTAAGATAAGAAAAACACGTATGAGGATTTAAAAAACAACAGATAAACTAGTTATTTTAAAATAAATGATGATGATTATTATCACTCCTTGCTTTACATTAAATGTTTTATGTGTCTCATTTAACTCATTTAATCCTAACAACCACCTTATGAGGTAGGTATTAGTATAGAAGCCATTTTTACAGATGAGGAAACTAACAGAGATGCTGAGGTACTTGGCTGGTAAACGGCAGAGCCAGAATATAAACACAGAAAGTCTGACTTCAGACTCTGTACTCTTAATCGCTATACTATATTACCTCTTGATGATGTGAGACTTTACACAGAAAGCCCAGGAGTTGAACAATGTGGCCAGATATAAGATCAATAAACAAAAAATTAGCAGCTTTCCCAAATACCACAAAAGTGAGTTCTCCTCCAATTAGTCTATAAATTCCATCCTAATTCTATTAAAATCAAAATCCCTACAGAAAGTCTCATGGATCCTGACAGATTGATTCTAAAATTCACAAGGGAGAATATTTGAGATCATTCTGTAGAAGAACTATGGTGGAAGATTTGCAGTATATAATTTCAAAATATGTCATAAAGCAAAAGGAATTAAGACTGTGTGGTACTGGTACCTAAATGAATAAACAAATCAGTAACTCAGAATGAAGAGTCCAGAAAACAGACCCACATATTTATGGGATTTATGGAGACAAGAGAAAGTCTAGATTCAGAGATGAGTGATAATACTGACTTGGACCCTCTTTAAGGTTGGTTTTATTTTGGTTAACTCCTGAAGTAGTTACTAATTAGTAGTTCAAAGGATATTAGTGAGATGAGGATCCAAGTGGAGGTTTCTTGCTTTCTCACAAAGGCAACCCCCAAGTTCATGGTCTTGGCAGCCTGCAGAGAATGACATGTCCACCAGGTCAGAAGAGTCCAGAAGAGCACTTACTGACTTTTGCAATCCCTCCAGCTCATACTACCAAATAAAGCAATAATTCTGCTCTTCAGTAAGCCACATCACAGAGTCCTAATATGTATATTCTAGGCTTTGAAAATTCTTGTTGCCAGTTTTTTGGGCAACCTATCCTTACCTAGCTATAAAGTCTTGGAGTTTTCTTTTTCTTTCTTTTTTTAAAAATAATTAATTAAGTAAGTAATTTTTGGCTGCGTTGGGTTTTTGTTGCTGTGTGCAGGCTTTCTCTAGTTGCAGCGAAAGGGGGCTACTCTTCGTTGCAGTATGTGAGCTTCTCACTGTGGTGGCTTCTCTTGTTGTGGAGTACGGGCTCTAGGCGCACGGACTTCAGTAGCTGTGGCACGCGTGCTCAGTAGTTGTGGCTCATGGGCTCTAGAGTGCAGGCTCAGTAGTTGTGGCACACAGGCCCAGTTGCTCCATGGCATGTGGGATCTTCCCGGACCAGGGATCGAACCCGTGTCCCCTGCATTGGCAGGTGGATTCTTAACCACTGCACCACCAGGGAAGTCTCAAGTCTTGGAGCTTTCTGTTCATGTATACTCTCGGTCTTTCAGTAAGCAAGCCTGAGTCTACCACAAGTGGTCTTTCATGTAAGTGTGGAACAGATGAATCTTTCAATGAACAGTATTGAGACAACTGTGACTAAACAGGTTAGAAATACTTCTAGTTTTAAGTAAAACTTAACTCAAACTGGCTTAAATAATAAAGAAAATACACTGGCTCATGTAAAAGAAATGTCCAGAGGTAGGCTGGATTTCAGAACAGGATTGGTCCAGTAGATCAATGATGTTATCAAGAACCTGATTTCTCTTCTTTGTCTTCTACTGTATTGGTTCATCCTAAGATTAGCTTCCCTTGTGGGAGTAAGACAATTGTCAGTGGCAACTGAGCCAATACAGAAGAAAAGCCTCTTTCTCAGAAGCTCCCAGCAAACATTATTTCGTGTATCTTGGCGCCCAAAGGGTCATTAACCCACCTGAGCCATTCATGCCCTGTAGCCAGGGGGATGGGATGCATTGATTGCCTTAAGCCACTTTAAGAGGTGAGGGTGAGATCAATTCCACACAAACTACATATCTGGGAAATTCAGAATGCCGTTAGCAAGGGAGGAGGGCAGGATAAGTACTGGGAAGACAATCAACAAAGCTTCTACAAAATTATCACCTACAAGGAAACATTAAGCTATTGATAGAGTCCTCCTCATACTATTCACAAAGTAAATTCAGAGATATTAAAGCCCTAAATATAAAGAATAGACAAAGGAGAAAAATATATAATAATATGTTTATGACCTTGAGGGAAGAAGAAGCCTTTTTAAATAAGACCACACAAAATATCAAGTCCCTTTAAAAATCGATCATTTTACTCCATCAAAATCAAAGATTTTAGTATAATAAAAGATACTATAAAATAAAAGTGAAACACTGAGAGGAAACATTTGTAACACTTATAATAGACAAAGAATTAATATCCAGAGTATAGAAGGAGTATTAAAAAGTTAACAAGTAAAATCTTAACAACTCTGGGCTTCCTTGGTGGCACAGTGGTTAAGAATTTGCCTGCCCATGCAGGGGACACGGGTTTGAGCCCTGGTCCAGGAAGATCCCACATGCTGCAGAGCAGCTGAGCCCATGTGCCACAACTACTGAGCTTGTGCTCTAGAACCCGTGAGGCACAACTACTGAATACTGTGCACCTAGAGCCCGTCCTCCGAACGAGAAGCCACCACAATGAGAAGCCCGCACACTGCAACTAGAGAAAGCCTGCACGCAGCAACGAAGACCCAACGCAGCCAAAAATAAAATAAATTTATTTAAAAAAAATCTTAACAACTTAATAGGAAAAGGATATGAACAGGTAACTAACAGAAGACGAAACAGAAATGCCCACTAAATATATAAAGAAATGTTTAGCATCACTAAGGAACTTAAGAAATAAACAGCCAGAAATTCTGTATGTGACATTTGATACTATGAAGGCAATGGTTTTAACAGGCTTCGTAGGTATGTAATGTTAGTGGATCGAACTTTTCTCTAGAGAACAAGTTGACAGACTCTACTAAATGTAAATATATATATTCCCATGAGTCTGTAATTTCTTATGTTGTATCTACCAGGAAGGATGCTTGCTTTTGTGCTTAATGAAGCATATACAAGAATATTCATTGCAGCCCGTGTGTAATAGTGAAATTCTGCAGACGCATAAAATTTCCATCAACCAGAGACGAATAAATAAACTGAGGTATGTTCATGATAGAGAATACTGTGCAGCAATTCCAAAATGCACATGCTCTCTTTCAACCAACCCAGAGTGATCTCTAATATATCACTGATTGATAACTGCAGAGTGACAGGTATAGTACATCATTTATGAAAAAGAAAGAGAGAAGGAAAGAAAAGCAGAAAACCACAAAAGAACCCTATTTTTTTTTTATAGACATACAGGGTCAGTAAATAAATGTATAAAAAAAGATCTGGAAGGATATACACCTGAGAACTGTGGTTACTTGTGGGAACTGGGAGAGGGGATTAGGATCAGGTGAGGCAGTCAAAGGGCACTTTATTTACTTTACAATTTTATAATTGTCAGGCTGAACTGCTTTCTTTTTGTTACAGGAAGATAATATTCTCCTCTAGACGTTACAAGAGGAGAATGTATTCGTACATCACTTGGGTAATTAAAAGACAAAACTATTTTTTTTGTTTGTTTGTTTTTGTGGTATGCGGGCCTCTCACTGTTGTGGCCTCCCCCGTTGTGGAGCACAGGCTCCGGACGCGCAGGCTCAGCGGCCATGGCTCACGGGCCCAGCCACTCTGCGGCATGTGGGATCTTCCCAGACCGGGGCACGAACCCGTGTCCCCTGCATCGGCAGGCAGACTCTCAACCACTGCGTCACCAGGGAAGCCCAAGACAAAACTATTTTTTATAAAATCATTAGGACTTGGCCAAGCAAAGTCTAAAGTTTCGAGCCTGATTCTTCTGCACGGGTCCCTGCGGTGACTAGACTCCATCTGCCATGGAGTCTCTGTTTATCTGCCATGTCTCTGCCTAGGCCTCATTGCCAGGCTCATGGATCTCCCTGGCCCCTGAAGGTGGGGGCATGGGCCAGCTCTCTCCTGCAGCACAGCTGAATGTCCTCAAATAGGGAATGGGGGGCAGGCATAAAGTACTGAATAGCCAGGGGGTCAGAAGATAAAGCTTCCTCTTATGAAAGAAGTTCAAAGACAGACAGTGAGGAAGGCCATGGGAGATCCAGCCCTGTCAGGCAAATACCAGCATTCAGATTATGTGTGTCTCTCCTCATGTCCTCACCTTGCATCCCAGCAGCACCCCACCCCCAAAGATCTTTGCCCAGATTTTGAGAGACTGTTCCCCTCAACTGACCTTGAGTCCAGGGCAGTGGCTAGAACTGGGGCAAGAGAAGGGACAGAAAAAAATGGTCTAGGATGGCATCAGGGTTAGAAAAAGGGGTGAGTAGAAAGTCAAAATAGTATAGGAACTGGGAAGGGGCCAATAGAAGAGACAGGGTTCTGCATCAGGAGGAGGTTCTAGTCACATCCATGGGCAGTAGTGGCAGATGAAACCACTACCTACCTCTTTCTCCAACATGCAAAATGTCTTTTACCCACAGAGGCAGTAATCCTAATTCCCACTTTGGTTAACCAAGTAAGAGGAAAGAGCCTTCCTACCAGGTCAGGGCAAATAAAGTCATTGTTTCCACTGGAGAGGTACAAATGGAGCTCATGCCCTCCCAAGGCATGGTCCAAAGGCTTGGGCCAAGATAACTAGAGGTGCTGATGCCACATGTGCAGGAAATGGAATCCTGGGGGTGGTGTGGTAAAGAAAAAAACCCTCCGGTTTTAACAGATCCACTCCTAAGGTTACTCAAAAAGTTCAGACCAAAGCATCGCCTTCATCTCCCTCCACCCACCCTACAGTGACTTCAGAGAAGAGTTGTGGGAACTAAAGTGCTCCATCCCAGCAAAAAGGGCTTCTTTTGAGGTTAAGGTGTGAAATGACAAAAGACTACAGCATCTAAGAAGACCTTCCCAATGCTAAATAAGACTCCCAGTCTCTACCTCCAGAGACTCAGCAGAGACTGGGAGGTAGAGAGCACTTTATCAGGCTCTTAAAAAGGAATGAATAAGAAGAGCTTCTACTGCATCCTTTTAGAGCTGAGTGGCCTGATACTAAAGGAGAGAAGTTCAAAAATGGGCTTATTTTCTTCTTCATGACAGGCCCAAAGGGGCACACAGTGAAAAAGAAGGACTTCCTTGCAATAATAACATGAGGTATTAACCGTATTGTGGGTAAGAAAAATGATGGAGCAATTTGGAAAATGCTTCTCTTTTTTCTTATGGGTTTAGAATATCCAGTCTGTAAGAATTAACAAGCAAGAGAGAGTGTGTGTGTGTGTGTGTGTGTGTGTGTGTGTGTGTGTGTGTGTGTGTGTCTAATCTAATAGTTACCAGATGGACAACTGGAATAACGAAGAGGTAGGTACATCTGCTTCACATAGTGGCAATGAAGAACTTGAACCTGCCTTGGAGTACCTACATCTACCTGGACAGTCCTGCTGGAATATGGCTATATTATTCTAGACCAGCATTCCAATAGAATGTTCTGCGATGATGAGAATTATGTATCTGCACTGTCCAATATAGGAGCCACAAGCCATATGTGGCCATCAAACACCTGAAATATGGTTAAGGCAACTGATAATTTTTTATATTATTTAATTTAATTTTTTAAATTAATTAATTAATTTATTTATTTATTTATTTTTGGCTGCACTGGGTCTTGGTTGCTGCGTGCGGGCTTTCTCTAGTTGTGGTGTGCTGGGGCTACTCTTTGTTGCGTGCATGGGCTTTTCATTGCGGTGGCTTCTCTTGTTGCGGAGCACGGGCTCTAGGCACAGGGGGTTCAGTAGTTGTGGCACGTGGGCTCAGTAGTTGTGGCTCACAGGCTCTAGAGTGCAGGCTCAGTAGTTGTGGTGCATGGGCTTAGCTGCTCCGTGGCATGTGGGATCTTCCCGGACCAGGGCTTGAACCTGTGTACCCTGCATTGGCAGGAGGATTCTTAACCACTGCGCCACCAGGGAAGTCCATATATTATTTAATTTTAATTAATTAGCTACACTCAATTAAATAGCCATATACGGCTAGTAGCTATTGTACTGGACAGCACAGTTCTAGGCTGAATCTGTCCTGTTTGTTTGGCACAGAGTTTGCCAAAGGGTAGGAGATGCACAGTGGAGATTGGTACAGAAAACACTATGAAACACATGAGAAACAAAGCCCTTATGATGGATGAAGCTTAGAGCAAGTGCCATGACAGTACAGAACAGCTGAAGTACCTCAAATCTTCTCAAGCATCTGCTGCTCACACAAAAAAACCTTGACCAAGTGATGTTTTCAGAAAAACCCTAGGAAAGGGAGTATATTAGTAAAATTGAGAGATGTGGAACAGGCATAACAAACTCAGAATGGTAGAACAGTATAATCCTAATGATATCTGGGTGAAATCTTCATCTCCATTCCCAGTAGTGAGAAGCCCACTTTGGCAAGTGGCCAAAGGAAGCACCAGGTTGGACACAGTGTTGGGACTGGACTTCCCTGTCATCCATAGGGAGTGACTCAGGAGGCAGAGTGATGGGTTGAGAGATGCGTCAACTTTCTAACCATTAGACTATATGGTCTCTTGGGCCTTTTAGGCAAGGCAGTTCTTCAGATGCACAAAAACTCTTAGAAGCTCAGACAATTGGTGAACCCAGTACTCCCTCCTCCCCATCCATCCCCAAGCCACAGAGTGACAATAACTTCCTTCCATTTGTTATTTCTTTTCTTAAGGCCAATTTTCATAAGCCATATGACAAGAATATAACATCCATTTTGTATGCTCCCAGCTCAGCGCTCAGGATGCAGAACTTCCCTCTGGAAAACTCTAACATCTCTGCCATATCTGGCATACTACCCGCAGCCCTGATTGCAGCAGCTACTAGCAAGTAAAGAGTGTGGTGCTGATCTTGTTACCGTTTTGGAGATGGTAGGAATCAGAAGTCACTCGAGGGAATATCCCAGGAGACTGATGCAGGTTGGAGAAAGAAAAGAAACAGAGAAGAGACAGATGAGGTGAAAGGAGGAAAAACACAAGAGGAGACATCTTACATCCTGTCCATCTCACACCAATGGAAATGTACCAATGGAGCTTCCTCAAGCAGTTCTAACCATAGTTCTTTCTTCCTGGCTCAAAGGCCTCTAACACCTTCCAGCAGCCACAAGGTAAAGGCTAAAATCCTACACTTAGAAATCAAGGCTCAGGCTCATGGGGCCAGGGCCTATTTACTCTATACCCACATCTTGTCTGTTCCAGACGAATTGATCCTTTTACTTCTCCCATGCACATCATGCTGATTAAGGCCTCTATATCACCTTTATATCAGCTACTCCACCAAGCTAGTTCACCCTAACCATATCCTTCCTTTTTCCAACCACTTTAAGACCCAGCTAATATTGTCCCCTTCTGGAAAACTTACCCAACTAACCAGTTCAAAGGGACCTCTCCCTTCTTTTAACACATCTATATTTACTGAGAAATTTCTTCCCTTGTTTTTTAACTCTTCAAATGGCTATTAATTCCTACCATATAAAGCCCACTGCAGAAATGGGATTATAGTCTCTGAATTTCCCACAGCACCCAGCACAGAGCCAGGTATACAGCAATCACTCAGTGTGCTCTGGTTCATTTCAACAAACATATTCTGAGTATTAACTCTGTGCCAGGAGCCATGCTAGATGTTTCTGCCAGAGTCAATACACATAACTGAGAGGTGGTTCTATTTTATTAGTACATTTATCCCATCTTCACATACAGCTAAACCAGTCCCCAATTCCTCTGATTCTCCAAGGCTAGAGAGTTCCTCTTGGATGAAAAAGACTATTCCCCATATCAGATCTGACTCTTCCCTTTACCACAACTTCACTCCCCATAATGCTCTTGCTCATCTCAGAAGCCTGAAAGCATTAAAGGAGGATAGATACAATCTATGGCAAAGTCATCTCAACTCCTAGTACTGGGCAAACTCAGGTCTCCCTCTGTAATGAAAAGTAAACAAATAAATCAAAATATGAGACAAACAAAAAAAATTTAGATCCACCAGAGGGCAAACAGCAGAAGCAAGAAGAATTACAATCCTGCAGCCTGCGGAACAGAAACCACATTCACAGAAAGATAGACAAGGTGAAAAGGCAGAGGGCTATGTACCAGATGAAGGAACAAGATAAAACCCCAGAAAAACAACTAAATGAAGTGGAGATGGGGAACCTTCCAAAAAAGAATTCAGAATAATGATAGTGAAGATGATGCAGGATGTCGGAAAGAGAATGGAGGCAAAGATGAAGAAGATGCAAGAAATGTTTAACAAACACCTAGAAGAATTAAAGAACAAACAAACACAGATGAACAATACAATAACTGAAATGAAAAATACCCTAAGGAATCAACAGCAGAATAACTGAGGCAGAAGAATGGATAAGTGAACTGGAAGACAGAATGGTGGAATTCACTGCCGTGGAACAGAATAAAGAAAAAAGAATGAAAAGAAATGAAGACAGCCTAAGAGACCTTTGAAAAAACATTAACTGCAACACCATTTGCATTATAGGGGTCCCAGAAGGAGAAGAGAGACAGAAAGGACCAGAAAAAATATTTGAAGAGATTATAGTCAAAAACTTCCCTAACATGGTAAAGGAAATAGCCACCCAAGTCCAGGAAGCACAGAGAGTCCCAGGCAGGCTAAACCCAAGGAGAAACACGTTGAGACAAACAATAATCAAAATGACAAAAACTAAACACAAAGAAAAATTATTGAAGGCAACAAGGGAAAAACGACAAATAACATACAAGTGAACTCCCATAAAGTTAAGAGCTGATTTCTCAGCAGAAACTCTACAAGCCAGAAGGGAGTGGCATGACATACTTAAAGTGATAAAACGGAAGAACCTACAACCAAGATTACTCTACCTGGCAAGGATCTCATTCAGATTCGACAGAGAAACCAAAAGCTCTACAGATAGGGCTTCCCTGGTGGTACAGTGGTTGACAGTCTGCCTGCCGATGCAGGGGACACGGGTTTGTGCCCTGGTCCAGGAGGATCCCACATACTGCGGAGTGGCTGGGCCCATGGGCCATGGCCACTGGGCCTGCGCGTCCGGAGCCTGTGCTCCGCAACGGGAGGAGCCATGGAGGTGAGAGGCCCGCGTACCGCAAAAAAAAAAAAAAAAAAAAAAAGCTCTACAGACAAGCAAAGGCTAAGAGAATTCAGCACCACCAAACCAGCTGTACAACAAATGCTAAAGGAACTTCTCTAAGTGGTAAACACAAGAGAAGAAAAGGACCTACAAAAACAAACCCATTACAATTAAGAAAATGGTAATAGGAACATACATATCGATAATTACCTTAAACATGAATGGATTAAATCTTCAAACAAAAGCCACAGGCTCACTGAATGGATGCAAAAACGAGACCCATATATATGCTTTCTACAAGAGACCCACTTCAGACCTAGGGACACATACAGACTGAAAGTGAAGGGATGGAAAAAGATATTCCATGCAAATGGAAATCAAAAGAAAGCTGGAATAGCAATACTCATATCAGATAAAATAGACTTTAAAATCAATACTATTACAGGAGACAAGGAAGGACACTACACAATGATCAAGGGATCAATCCAAGAAGAAGATATATCAATTATAAATATATATGCACCCAACATAGGAGCACCTCAATACATAAGGTAACTGCTAACAGCTATAAAACAGGAAATTGACAATAACACAATAATAGTGCGGGACGTTAACACCTCACTTACACCAATACACAGATCATCCAAAATGGAAATAAATAAGGAAACAGAAGCTTTAAAGGACTCAATACACCAGATAGATTTAATTGATATTTATAGGACATACCATCCAAAAACAGCAGATTACACTTTCTTCTCAAGTGCGCATGGAACATTCTCCAGGTTAGATCACATCTTGGGTCACAAATCAAGCCTCAGTAAATTTAAGAAAATTGAAATCATATCAAGCATCTTTTCTGACCACGACGCTATGAGATCAGAAATGAATTACAGGGAAAAAAACATAAAATAACACAAAAACACAGAGGCTAAACAATATGTTACTAAATAACCAAGATATCACTGAAGAAATCAAAGAGGAAATCAAAAAATGCCTAGAGACAGATGACCATGAAAACATGAGGATCCAAAACCTATGGGATGCAGCAAAAACAGTTCTAAGGTGGAAGTTTACAGATATACAAGCCTACATCAAGGAACAAGAAAAATAAACAATCTAACTTTACACCTAAAGTAACTAGAGAAAGAAGAACAAACAAAACCCAAAGTTAGCAGATGGAAAGAAATCATAAAGATCAGAGCAGAAATAAATAAAATAGAAACAAAGAGAACAATAGCAAAGATCAATAAACCTAAAAGCTGGTTCTTTGAGAAGATAAACAAAATTGATAAACCATTAGCCAGATTCATCAAGAAAGAGAGGGAGAGGACTCAAAACAATAAAATTAGAAATGAAAAAGGAGAAATTACAACATACACCACAGAAATACAAAGCATCCTAAGAGACTACTATAAGCAACTCTATGCAACTAAAATGGACAACCTAGACGAAATGGACAAATTCTTAGAAAGGTATAATCTTCCAAGACTGAACCAGGAAGAAATAGAAAATATGAACAGACCAATCACACATAATAAAATTAAAACCGTGATTTTAAATCTTCCAACACTTCCTTCCTACCTTCCTTCTTTCCTCCCTCCATCCCTCCCTCCCTCCTTTCTTTCTTCCTTTCCTTCTTTTCTTCTTTCTTTCCTTCTTTCTTTCTTTCTTTCTTCCTCCCTTCCTCCCTTCCTCCCTCCCTCCCTTTCTTTCTTTCTTTCTTCCTACGTCTACTAATTCTTTCTCTCTACTTTTTCTCCCTTTTATTCTGAGCCGTGTGGATGAAAGGATCTTGGTGCTGCAGCCAGGAGGCAGTGCTGTGCCTCTGAGGTGGGAGAGCCAACTTCAGGACACTGGTCAACAAGAGACCTCCCAGCTCCACATAATATCAAACGGCGAAAATCTCCCAGGGATCTCCATCTCAACGCCAACACCCAGCTTCACTCAACGACCAGCAAGCTACAGTGCTGGACACCCTGTGCCAAACAACTAGCAAAACAGAAACACAACCCCTACCATTAGCAGAGAGACGGCCTAAAATCATAGTAAGTCCACAGACACCCCAAAACACACTACCACACACAGACCTGCTCACCAGAAAGACAAGATCCAGCCCCATCCACCAGAACACAGGCACTAGTCCCCTCCACCAGGAAGCCTACACAACCCACTGAACCAACCTTAGCCACTGGGGACAGACACCAAAAACAATGGGAACTATGAACCTGCAGCCTGAAAAAAGGAGACCCCAAACACAGTAAGATAAGCAAAATGAGAAGATAGAAAAACACACCCCAGATGAAGGAGCAAGATAAAAACCCACCAGACCTAACAAATGAAGAGAAAATAGGGAGTCTACCTGAAAAAGAATTCAGAATATGATAGTAAAGATGATCCAAAATCTTGGAAATAGAATAGAGAAAATGCAAGAAACATTTAACGAGGACCTAGAAGAACTAAAGATGAAACAAGCAACGGTGAAAAACACAATAAATGAAATTAAAAATACTCTAGATGGGATCAATAGCAGAATAACTGAAGCAGAAGAACGGATAAGTGACCTGGAAGATAAAATAGTGGAAATAACTACTGTAGAGCAGAATAAAGGAAAAAGAATGAAAAGAACTGAGGACAGTCTCAGAGACATCTGGGACAACATTAAACGCACCAACGTTCAAATTATAGGGGTTCCAAAATAAGAAGAGAAAAAGAAAGGGACTGAGAAAATACTTGAAGAGATTATAGTTGAAAACTTCCCTAATATGGGAAAGGAAATAGTTAATCAAGTCCAGGAAGCACAGAGAGTCCCATACAGGATAAATCCAAGGAGAAATATGCCAAGACACATATTAATCAAACTGTCAAAAATTAAATACAAAGAAAACATATTAAAAGCAGCAAGGGAAGAAAAACAAATAACACACAAGGAAACCCCCATAAGGTTAACAGCTGATCTTTCAGCAGAAAGTCTGCAAGCCAGAAGGGAGTGGCAGGACATATTTAAAGTCAGCAAGGATCTCATTCAGATTTGATGGAGAATTAAAACCTTTACAGACAAGCAAAAGTGAGAGACTTCAGCACCATAAAACCAGGTTTACGACAAATGCTAAGGGAACTTCTCCAGGCAAGAAACACAAGAGAAGGAAAAGACCTACAATAACGAACCCAGAACAATTCAGAAAATGGGAATAGGAACATACATACTGATTATTACCTTAAATGTAAATGGACTAAATGCTCCCACCAAAAGACACAGATTGGCTGACTGGATACAAAAACTAGACCCATATATATGCTGTCTACAAGAGACCCACTTCAGACCTAGAGACACATACAGACTGAAAGTAAGGGGATGGAAAAAGATATTCCATGCAAATGGAAACCAAAAGAAAGCTGGAGTAGCAATTCTCATATCAGACAAAATAGACTTTAAAATAAGGACTATCAGAAGAGACAAAGAAGGACACTACATAATGATTAAGGGATCGATCCAAGAAGAAGATATAACAATTGTAAATATTTATGCACCCAACATAGGAGCACCTCAATACATAAGGCAAAAACTAGCAGCCATAAAAGGGGAAATCGACAGTAACACATTCATAGTAGGGGACTTCAACACCCCACTTTCACCAATGGACAGATCATCCAAAATGAAAATAAATAAGGAAACACAAGCTTTAAATGATACATTAAACAAGATGGACTTAATTGATATTTATAGGACACTCCATCCAAAAACAACAGAATACACATTTTTCTCAAGTGCTCATGGAACATTCTCCAGGATAGATCATATCTTGGGTCACAAATCAAGCCTTGGTAAATTTAAGAAAATTGAAATTGTATCAAGTATCTTTTCCGACCACAACGCCATGAGACTAGATATCAATTACAGGAAAAGATCTATAAAAAATACAAATACATGAAGTCTGAACAGTACACTACCTAATAACGAAGTGATCACTGAAGAAATCAAAGAGAAAATTAAAAAATACCTAGAAACAAATGACAATGGAGACACGATGACCCAAAACCTATGGGATGCAGCAAAAGCAGTTCTAAGACAGAAGTTTATAGCAATACAAGCCCACCTTAAGAAACAGGAAACATTTCAAATTATCAACCTAACCTTGTACCTAAAGCAAATAGAGAAAGAAGAACAAAAAACCCCCAAATTTAGCAGAAGGAAAGAAATCATAAAAATCAGATCAGAAATAAATGAAAAAGAAATGAAGGAAATGATAGCAAAGATCAATAAAACTAAAAGCTGGTTCTTTGAGAAGATAAAGAAAATTGATAACCCATTAGCCAGACTCATCAAGAGAAAAAGGGAGAAGACTTCAATCAATAGAATTAGAAATGAAAAAGAAGAAGTAACAACTGACACTGCAGAAATACAAAAGATCATGAGAGTTTACTACAAGCAACTCTATGTCAATAAAATGGACAACCTGGAAGAAATGGACAAATTCTTAGAAATGCACAACCTGCCAAGACTGAATCAGGAAGAAATAGAAAATATGAACAGACCAATCACAAGCACTGAAATTGACACTGTGATTAAAAATCTTCCAACAAACAGAAGTCCAGGACTAGACGGCTTCACAGGCGAATTCTATCAAACATTTAGAGAAGAGTTAACACCTTTCAATTAACAAATTGAAGGAGAAAAACCATATGATCTTCTCAATAGATGCAGAGAAAGCTTTCGACAAAATTCAACACCCATTTATGATAAAAACCCTGCAGAAAGTAGGCATAGAGGGAACTTTCCTCAACATAATAGACGGCCATATATGACAAACCCACAGCCAACATCATCCTCAATGGTGAAAAACTGAAAGCATTTCCACTAAGATCAGGAACAAGACAAGGTTGCCCACTCTCACCACTCTTATTCAACATAGTTTTGGAAGTTTTAGCCACAGCAATCAGAGAAGAAAAGGAAATAAAAGCAATCCAAATCAGAAAAGAAGAAGTAAAGCTGTCACTGTTTGCAGATGACATGATACTATACATAGAGAATCCTAAAGATGCTACCAGAAAACTACTAGAGCTAATCAATGAATTTGGTAAAGTAGCAGGATACAAAATTAATGCACAGAAATCTCTGGCATTCCTATATACTAATGATGAAAAATCTGAAAGTGAAATCAAGAAAACACTCCCATTTACCATTGCAACAAAAAGAATAAAATATCTAGGAATAAACCTACCTAAGGAGACAAAAGACCTGTATGCAGAAAATTATAAGACACTGATGAAAGAAATTAAAGATGATACAAACAGATGGAGAGATATACCATGTTCTTGGATTGGAAGAATCAACATTGTGAAAATGACTCTACTACCCAAAGCAATCTATAGATTCAATGCAATCCCTATCAAACTACCACTGGCATTTTTCACAGAACTAGAACAAAAAATTTCACAATTTGTATGGAAACACAAAAGACCCCGAATAGCCAAAGCAATCTTGAGAACAAAAAATGGAGCTGGAGGAATCAGGCTGCCTGACTTCAGACTATACTACAAAGCTACAGTAATCAAGACAGTATGGTACTGGCACAAAAACAGAAAGATAGATCAATGGAATAGGATAGAAAGCCCAGAGATAAACCCATGCACATATGGTCACCTTATCTTTGATAAAGGTGGCAGGAATATACAGTGGAGAAAGGACAGCCTCTTCAATAAGTGGTGCTGGGAAAACTGGACAGGTACATGTAAAAGTATGAGATTAGATCACTCCCTAACACCATACACAAAAATAAGCTCAAAATGGATTAAAGACCTAAATGTAAGGCCAGAAACTATCAAACTCTTAGAGGAAAACATAGGCAGAACACTCTATGACATAAATCACAGCAAGATCCTTCTTGACCCATCTCCTAGAGTAATGGAGATAAAAACAAAAATAAACAAATGGGACCTAATGAAACTTCAAAGCTTTTGCACAGCAAAGGAAACCATAAACAAGACCAAAAGACAGCCCTCAGAATGGGAGAAAATATTTGCAAATGAATCAACTGACAAAGGATTAATCTCTAAAATTTACAGGCAGCTCATGCAGCTCAATAACAAAAAAATAAACAACCCAATCCAAAAATGGGCAGAAGACCTAAATAGACATTTCTCCAAAGAAGATATACAGACTGCCAACAAACACATGAAAGAATGCTCAACATCATTAATCATTAGAGAAATGCAAATCAAAACTACAATGAGATATCATCTCACACCAGTCAGAATGGCCAGCATCAAAAAATCTGGAAACAATAAATGCTGGAGAGGGTGTGGACAAAAGGGAACACTCTTGCACTGCTGGTGGGAATGTGAATTGGTTCAGCCACTATGGAGAACAGTATGGAGGTTCCTTAAAAAACTACAAATAGAACTACCATATGACCCAGCAATCCCACTACTGGGCATATAACCTGAGAAAACCAGAATTCAGAAAGAGTCATGTACCAAAATGTTCATTGCAGCTCTATTTACAATAGCCCGGAGATGGAAACAACCTAAGTGCCCATCATCGGATGAATGGATAAAGAAGATGTGGCACATATAAACAATGGAATATTACTCAGCCATAAAAAGAAACGAAATTGAGCTGTTTGTAATGAGGTGGATAGACCTAGAGTCTGTCATACAGAGTGAAGTAAGGCAGAAAGAGAAAGACAAATACCATATGCTAACACATGTATATGGAATTTAATTTTAAAAAATGTCATGAAGAACCTGGGGGTAAGACAGGAATAAAGACACAGATCTACTAGAGAATGGACTTGAGGATATGGGGAGGGGGAAGGGTGAGCTGTGACAAAGCGAGAGAGAGAGGCATGGACGTATATACACTACCAAATATAAGGTAGATAGCTAGTGGGAAGCAGCCGCATAGCACAGGGAGATCAGCTCAGTGCTTTGTGATGGCCTGGAGGGGTGGGATAGGGAGGGTGGGAGAGAGGGAGACACAAGAGGGAAGAGATATGGGAACATATGTATATGTATAACTGATTCACTTTGTTACAAAGCAGAAACTAACACACCATTGTGAAACAATTATACCCCAATAAAGATGTAAAAAAAAAAAATCTTCCAACAAACAAAAGTCCAGGACCAGATGGCTTCACAGGTGAATTCTATCAAACATTTAGAGAAGAGCTAACACCCATCCTTCTCAAACTCTTCCAAAAAATTGCGGAGGAAGGAACACTCCCAAAATCATTCTATGAGGCCACCATCACCCTGACACGAAAAGCAGACCAAGATACTACCAAAAAAGAAAATTACAGACCAATATCACTGATCAATATAGATGAAAAAATCCTCAACAAAACACTAGCAAACAGAATCCAACAACACATTTAAAGGATCATACACCATGATTAAGTGGGCTTTATCCTAGGGATGCAAGGAGTCTTCAATATACGCAAATCAATAAATGTGATACACCATATTAACAAACTGAAGAATTAAAACCATATGATCATCTCAATAGATGCAGAAAAAGCTTTTGACAAAATTCAACACCTGTTTATGATAAAAACTCTCCAGAAAGTGGGCACAGAGGGAACCTACCTCAACATAATAAAGGCCATATACCACCAACCCACAGCAAACATCATTCTCAATGGTGAAAAACTGAAAGCATTTCCTCTAAGATCAGGAACAAGACAAGGATGTCCAGTCTCACCGCTAGTATTCAACATAGTTTTGGAAGTCCTAGCCATGGCAATCAGAGAAGAAAAAGAAATAAAAGGAATACAAATTTGAAAAGAAGAAGTAAAACTGTCACTGTTTGCAGATGACATGATACTATACATAGAGAATCCTAAAGATGCCACCAGAAAACTACTAGAGCTAACAATGAATCTGGTAAAGTTGCAAGATACAAAATTAATGCAGAGAAACCTCTTGCATTCCTACACTAATGATGAAAAATCTGAAAGAGAAATTAAGGAAACACTCCCATTTACCACTGCAACAAAAAGAACAAAATACCTAGGAATAAACCTACCTAGAGAGACAAAAGACCTGTATGCAGAAAACTATAAGACACTGATGAAAGAAATTAAAGATGATACCAACAGATGGAGAGATATACCATGTTCTTGGATTGGAAAAATCAATATTGTGAAAATGACTATACTACCCAAAGCAATCTACAGATTTGATGCAATCCCTATCAAATTACCAATGGCATTTTTTTACAACTAGAACAAGAAATCTTAAAATTTGTATGGAGGCACAAAAGATCCCAAAGAGCCAAAGCAGTCTTGAGGGAAAAAAACAGAGCTGGAGGAATCAGACTGCCTGACTTCAGACTATACTACAAAGCTACAGTAATCAAGACAATATGGTACTGGCACATAAACAGAAACATAGATCAATGGAACAAGGTAGAAAGCCCAGAGATCAATCCATGTACCTATGGTCAACTAATCTATGACAAAGGAGGCAAGGATATATTTTGGAGAAAAGACAGCCTCTTCAATAAGTGGTGCTGGGAAAACTGGACAGCCACATGTAAAAGAATGAAATTAGAACACTCCCTAACACCATACACAAAAATAAACTCAAAATGGATTAGAGACCTAGATATAAGACCGGACACTGTAAAACTCTTAGAGGAAAACATAGGAAGAACACTCTTTGACATAAATCACAGCAAGATCTTTTTTGATCCACCTCCTAGAGGAATGGAAATAAAAACAAAAATAAACAAATGGGACCTAATGAAACTTCAAAGCTTTTGCACAGCAAAGGAAACCATAAACAAGACGAAAAGACAACCCTCAGAATGGGAGAAAATATTTGCAAACGAATCAACAGACAAAGGATTAATCTCCAAAATATATAAACAGCTCATGCAGCTCAATATTAAAAAAACAAACAACCCAATCCAAAAATGGGCAGAAGACCTAAATAGACATTTCTCCAAAGAAGACAAAGATGGCCAAGAAGCACATGAAAAGCTGCTCAACATCACTGATTATTAGAGAAATGCAAATCAAAAGTACAATGAGGTACCACCTCACAGCAGTTAGAATGGGCATCATTAGAAAATCTACAAACAACAGATGCTGAAGAGGGTGTGGAGAAAAGGGAACCCTCTTGCACTGTTGGTGGGAATGTAAATTGATACAGCCACTATGGAGAACAGTATGGAGGTTCCTTAAAAAACTAAAAATAGAATTACCATATGATCCAGCAATCCCACTACTGGGCATATACCCAGAGAAAACCATAATTCAAAAAGACACATGCACCCCAATGTTCATTGCAGCACTGTTTACAATAGCCAGGTCATGGAAGCAACCTAAATGCCCACTGACAGACGAATGGATAAAGATGTGGTACATATATACAATGGAATATTACTCAGCCATAAAAAGGAACGATACTGGGTCATTTGTTGAGACATGGATGGATCTAGAGACTTTCATATAGAGTGAAGTAAGAGAAAAACAAATATCGTATATTAACGTATATATGTGGAACCAAAAAAATGGTACAGATGAACCAGTTTGCAGGGCAGAAATTGAGACACAGATGTAGAGAACAAATGTATGGACACCAAGGGGGAAAGCAGCAGAAGGTGGTGGTGTGATGAATTGGGAGATTGGGATTGACATATATACACTAATATGTATAAAATAGGTAAGTAATAAGAACCTGCTGTATAAAAAAATAAGATAAATTTCAAAACAAAAAAAATTTAGCAGTTCAAAAAAAGTGACCCAACCTGAGGAATAACTTTTCCAACAAATTCCAAAAGGACATTGCATCAAGAGGAACAATATAATCAGTGAAAAAAGTGCGGAGAGAAAAAAATGTGATTACAGAATTGCAGATTTTATATGTCAATGGAAGCAGTAAACATAAGAACTAGGTACTACAGAAAACAGAATCAGTGTATTAGTGAGCAAACTTAAAAAGAAATTCTGAGAAATTCAAGGAAACACATAAAAAGAAGAAAATTATGACATCTAGAAGAAAACTCCAGACAAGATAAGTGAGTACAAAAGAAATTTTAGAAGAAGAAAACTGATTGAATGAAGACCTAAAGAAATAGCTGAAGAAAACTTCCCTGAGATATACAGGGTTACAGGTGCCAGGGATACAACAGAATACAGCTCACACAAGGTTCCCACTCTCACTGAGTCCCACAAATAAATGATTAGCAATATTTTAGATACTAGTAAATGCTTTAAAGAAAAAAATAAAGCAACATAATAGAGTGACTTGGTGATAGAATGGCTACTTTAGATTGAGTAGTCAGGGAGAATTCTCTGAGGTGACAAATGCACTTAGTTCTGAAGGAAAAGGGGGTATTAGTCATGGTAAGAAGCCTTCTACGTAGAGAAACTACCTTGTGTAAAAGCCCTGAAGTAAAAACACGGCATGGTTTAGGAAATGAAATAAAGCCAGCATGGCTAGAGCATAGGGAGCAAAGGGGAGAGTCAGATGAGATGAGGTTGGAGAGGTAGGCTGGGGTAGATTACTTAACATAAGCCATGGTAAGAAGTGTAAGTATGAGAGAAGCCACAGGAGAGCTTTCAGCTGGAAAATTATTACTCTGGCTGCTGACTGGAGAATGGATTATAGTAAGGTAAAAGGAGAAGCAAGGAGACCAATGAGAAGCCTATATCAGTAGTCTAGGGAAGGGAGGACAGTAAACATGCCCTTGAGTTTTCAGTGGATATAGACAAAACAGATTAAAAATAAAGAGATGGCCAAAGATACATGAAACAAGAAGAAATCAGAAGTTGTAATAGAAAAAAACAACTAAATGAAATCAGAGGGTTATTTTGTTATGATATTCCAAAACGAAGACATTCATGAATATTTCTGGGCTGAAAAACAGCTTACAAAATAACTAAAACAGCCAGGAAGAAAGAAAGGTAATTAAAAAAAACCCAAAAACATGTAAAGCTATTGTCGTAATGGATACCTTAACATACTTCTTTCAATCTTTAACAGATCAAGCAAATAAAGATATAGAGAACTTGACTATTATTAATAATTAATAAACTTGACTTAATAGAGATATTAAACACTGTATCCTATAAATATTGAATATACTTTGTGGCCAAAAAGTCATAAGAATGATAGTGACTTTTAAAAGTCACTATCTAGGGACTTCCCTAGTGGTCCAGTGGCTAAGACTCTGCACTCCCAATGCAGGGGACCCAGGTTCGGTCCCTGGTCAGGGAACTAGTTCCTGCATGTCATGCCGCACCTAAGAGTTCACATGCTGCAACTAAGAGTTTGCATGCCTCAACTAAAGATACTGCATGTTGCAACTAAAAGATCCCTCATGCTGCAACTGAAGATCCCACATGCTGCAAATGAAGATCCCACATGCTGCAACAAAGATCCCGCATGCCACAACTAAGTCCCAGCATAGCCAAATAAATAAATAAATAAATATTAAAAAAAAAATTTTTAAGTCACTATCTAAATAACTGTAAGTCAAAGAGGGAATCAAAATTGCAAGTAAATGAAAGGAAACATCAATTATCATGCTACATATTAAATACATATGGAATGGATTAGGGAAAAAAATTCCTCAAAACACAAAGAAGAATTCCAGGATGGAGAAAGCTGGGAAGAGTACTGCTCACACCCTAACAACAATAACCAGATAAACTACAAAATGGTAACTTTTCCTGAATCCATCAGAGATCTGAGTCATAGAGCAATAAAAAAGCATATGTTCACCTGTGGCAGAACACAAAAGGATGAAACACTGGGTACCACAGAAGAAGATAAGAAGAATTCACATAAAACTTTTAAATAAATTGCTAAAGGCAAAGTATGGGTTATGTGAGAGTATGGGACTCCTGGGAGTCACAGACACAAGGGAAATTCACACCTCTCACATCTCTTCTCCAAAGACCTTCACTGGATGCTCACAAGAAAGATTATTCCTGTCCCTGGAGCTTCCTCAGTGATCTTGACCCTCCTCTCCATGACATTCAAAACTCTTCCTTGTATCTTTGGTGGATCTTGGGCAGGAAACAGTATAATGCCTCTCCCACAATGGTAGAACACTTCTAAAGATCTGGGGCCAGATAATTTCCTGACATCCCATAGGGCAATAGAGTTTGCAAACTGTCTATAACTGAGGCTGGACCAGGACAACACAGGATCCCTACTGGTCTCCATCACTAGGCTAGCAAGCATGAATACCAGGCGAAAGAAGACTACTGCTGGGGAGGGGCAAGAGTGCATCAAGAAAATCCTTCTGAGGTGCAAGTCCACTAGGAAGTCTCAAAGCTGCAGGTGAAGCAGGAGCATTTAAAAAACACAACAAAACTTCTGGAAACTTCGCCCCTACCTAAGCAAAATGTTTTGAAGCTGAAGGTACACTGAAGGCAAATATAACAACCAAAAATGATCTCAAACCCAGGTCACATACTAACTAAATTGACTCAACTCTCCACACTAATGGCTTACGAAAAGAAGAAATGTGCAAACTTCCAGAAAAAAAATCATATTTACATCATGATATTACACTATGGAAATTCTAGAAATAAAAAATACAATAAGACAGCTGAAGAATGCCTTTGACAGGCTCATTGTAGACTCAACACAGCCAAGGAAAGAATCAGGGAACCTGAAGTTAGGGCAATAGAAATTATTCAAATGTAAACACAAAGAGAAAAAGGTGTGGAAAAAACCAGAACAGAGAATCCAGGAGCTATGAGACAATATCAAGTGGTCTAATATATGTGTAATTAGAATCCTAGAAGGAAGAAATATAATTAAAGAAAAAAAAATAAACATTTAAAGATAGGTTAGGCAAGAATTTTCAGAAAACAATGAAAAATATAAACTAGAGATACAAGAAGCTCAGAAATCACAAGCAGGATAAATACTACTCCCCCAAAATCACACTTAGACATATCATATTCAAACTGCTGAAAACCAAAGACAAAGAGAAAAATCTTGAAGGCAGCAAGACAAAAAAGAAACATTACACAGAAAAACAAAGATTAAAAATTATAGCAGACATATTCATAAACTATGTACTCCAGAAAATAATGGAGTGAGATCTTCAAAGTGTTGAAAGAAAAAAAGCTGTCCACCAGGATTTAACACCCAATGAAAGTCTTTTAAATTGAAGGAAAAAAAAATAACTTTCCAGAAAACAGACTCTACTTTTTTAGAGCAGTTTTAGGTTCACAGCAAAATTGACCAGAAAGTACAGAGAGTTCCTAGACATTCCCTGCCCTTACACATGCACACCTCTCCCACTATTGACATCTTATACCACAGCAGTGCAAAATTTTTTTACATTGCAATTTTTCACATGTGCAAAAATCGATGAACCTAAAATGACACATCATTATCACCTAAAGTCCATAGATTACATTAGGGTTCACTCTTGCTGTTGTACATTCTATGGGTTTGGACAAATATATAATGATATGTATCCACCATTATAGTATCATGCTGAATACTTCACTGCCCTAAAAACCCACTGTGCTCTGCCTATTCATCCCTCCTTCCCCCAACCCCTAGCAACTACTGATCTTCTTACTGTCTCCGTAAGTTTTGACTTTCCCTGAATTCCATGTAATTGCAGTCATACATTATGTAGCCTTTTCAGTTTGGCTTCTTTTGCTTAGCAATATGCATTTAAGATGCCTCCATGCCTTTTCATGACTTGATAGCTCATTTCTTTCTGGCCCTGAGTAATAGTCTGGATGCACCACAGTTTATCAATTCACCTACTGAAGGACATCTTGGTTGCTTCCAAGTTTTGGCAATTATGCATAAAGTTGCTATAAACGTTCATGTACAGGCTTTTGTGTGAACATAAATAAGGTTTAACTCATTTAGGTAAATACCGAGGAGTTGTGATTGCTGGATGGTACAGTAAGACAATGTTTATTTTTTTAAGAAACTGCCAAACTGTCTTCCAAGGTAGCTGTAAAGTCATTACTGACATAGTTTGATTAATACCTACTATATTTGTTACTATTTTCCATTTGTTGCCCTTGTTCTTTGTTCCTGTTCCTGTCTTCCACTCTCTTCTGCCTTTTGAGGTTTTAATTGAGGATTTTATATAATTCCATTTTCTCTTTCTTAGCATATCAATTAAAATTTTTTACAGCTTTATTGATGCACATTTGATATACTGCTTTTAAAAAAAACCTTTTCTTAGTGGTTACTGCAGAGTTTGCAATATACATTTACAATTAATCCAAATCCACTTTCAAATAATACTATACCACTTCTAGTAAGTTATTTTTTCCTCTGACTTCTTTCAAGATTTTTTTCTTTATCTTTGATTTTCTACAATTTGAATATGATATGCCTAAGTGTAGGGTTTTTTTAGTATTTTTCATGCTTGTCATTCTCTGAGTATCCTGGATCTATGGTTTGGTGTCTGAAATTAATTTGAGGAAGTTCTTAGTCATTAATCCTTCATATATTTCTCCTGCTCCTTTCTCTCTTTCTTCTTTTGGACTCTGATAATGTGTTTTTTACACCTTTTGTAGTTGTCACACAGTTCCTGGATATTCCATTATTTTTAAAGGCCTTTTTCCCTTTGCTTTTCATTTTGGGAAATTTCTATTGACATACCTGCAAGCTCACTGTTTCTTTCCTTGTCTGTGTCCAGTACCCTGATGAGCCTATCAAAGATATTCTTGATTTCTGTTACAGTATTTTTTACTTCTAGCATTTTCTTTTGATTCTTTCTTAGAGTTTCCATCTTTCTGCTTTTATTACCCATCTGGTCTTGTGTGTTTTCCATTTTTTCCTTTAGAGCCCTTTACATATTAAGCACAGTTGTTTTAAATTTATGGTCTGGTAAGTCCAGCATCCCTGCCATATCTGGGTCTGGTTCTGATGTTTGCTCTGTCTTGGCAAACTGGGTTTTTTCCCCCTCCTAGTATACGGATAGTCTTTTGTTGAAAGAAGGACATGATGTATTGGGTAAAAGGAATCGTGGTGAGTAGGCCTTTAGTAATGCAGTGATAAGGAGAGAGTGGAAGCATGTTATAATCCCATGATTAGGTGTCAGTCTTTTGGTGATCCTGTGCCTGTGGACTGTGAGCTTCACCAATGCTTCTCAGTTTTTTCCCCCCTTAGGCGGGAGAGGATGGCTAGAAGGTGTTGCAGTTGGTATTTCCCTTCCCCCACATGGAAAGCTAGAGACAGATGGAGTTGGGTATTCCCCTTCCCCAGGTTAGTTAGGCCCTGGTAAAACCCCAGCTCTGGTAAAATAGATTCTCCTGAGAGCAGGCCTTGTTAAGAACAGAATGCTCTGGTACAATTCAAAATGGTTCCTTTTTCTCTACCCCTGCCTGAAGTGTGAGAGGATTTTTCTGTGATCTTCATTGTGAGAACCTGGCAGGGTTCCTGCAGGTAAAGTTCAGGAAAGTATGAGAGCCTTCTGATGACTAGGATCTCCTGGAGTTTTTTTTATGTCTCAATCTTGTCCATGCTGAGCCTCTAGGAACCTGTTAATCACAGTTAAGATTTTTCTATCCTAGTATTCATTCTCATGGAGGTAGATTTCTGCTATAGTAAGTTGTGATTCTACCTACCTGTGTTGTTCCAATTTATGGTGCAGAGGTTTGCCCTGTGACCTCACTTCTCTGATGGATCTAAGCAGAGTTGTTGATTTTTTTAGTGTGTTCATCTTTTATTGTTGTTAGGATGAAATGGCAACTTCTAAGTTCCTTATATGCTGGACTGGAAATGAGAAGTATGAAACATCTTTTCAAATAAATAAAAGTTGATCATTTACTACCCACAGTTCTGCCCTAAAAAACTTAGATCTACACAAAGAAATAAAGGTGTCTGGGAAAGAATAAATGAAGATAAACATAAAAGATATTTTTTCGTATTTTAAATGTCCTAAAAGATAATTGACTATTTAAAGCAAAAGTAATAGCAAAGTATTATGGAGTTATAGCATACAACAAAGTAAAACGTATGACAACTATGGCACAAAATTGGGAGAAAGAAAATGGAAGTATTACTATAAGGTTCTTAAACTATACATGAAGTAGTACAGTATTACTCAAAGAATGATTTTAGTTAATTAAAAGGAGTATATTATGAACTCTAGGATCACTAAAATTTGTTAAAAAGTGGTACAAATAATAAGCTAATAATGGAGATAAAATAGAATAATAAAAAATAGTCAATCCAAAAGTAGGCAGAAAAAGAGAAAAAAAAGAACAAAGAACAGATGGAACAAATAGGAATCAACTAGAAAAATGGTAGATTTTAATCCAACTCTATCATAATTATATTAAATATAAATTGTCTAAACACACAAACAACAGAGATTGTCAAATTGTCAAAAGCAAGACAATTACGTGCTGTGTACAATAAACCTACTTTAAAATTAAAGATTGAGGGACTTTCCTGGTGGCACAGTGGTTAAGAATCTGCCTGCCAATGCAGGGGACATGGGTTCAAGCCCTGGTCTGGGAAGATCCCCCATGCCACAGAGCAACTAAGCCCATGCGCCACAACCACTGAGCCTGTGCTCTAGAGCCCGCGAGCCACAACTACTGAAGCCTGTGCACCTAGAGCCCGTGCTCTGCAACAAGAGAAACCACTGTAATGAGAAGCCTGTGCACTGCAACAAAGAGTAGCCCCCACTTGACACAACTAGAGGAAGCCTGTGTGCAGCAAGGAAGACCCAACGCAGCCAAAAATAAATAAATAAATAAATTTATTTAACAAAAAAATAAAACAGAATCAAAGATAGGTTAAAAGTAAAATAATGGCAAGAGAACGAAAGACAAGCCTCAGACTGGGGAAAAATATGTGCAGAATAAATATGTGATAAAGAACTGTTATCCAAAATATACAAAGAACTCTTAAAACTCAACAATATGAAAACAAACAACCCAATTAAAAAATGGGCAAAGTATCTGAACAAAAACCTAATCAAAGAAGATATATAGAAGGCAAGTAAGCATGAAAAGATGCTCAACATTATATGTCATTAGGGAATTACAAATTAAAACAATGAGATACTAAATACTAGTATTACAATATTAGAATGCTGAAAAACCAAACTACCACCAACACCAAATGCTAATGAGAACACGGAACAACAGGAACTCTTATTTATTGCTAGTGGGAATGAAAAATGGAACAGTCACTTGGGAAGATGGTTTGGCAGTTTCTTACAAAGCTAAAAATAGTTTTACCATAGGACCCAGAAATTGTGCTCCTCGGTATTTACCCAAGTGAGCTGAACACTTATGTCCACACAAAAACCTGAACATAAATGTTTACAGCAGCTTTATTCATAATTGTCAAAACCTGGAAGCATCCAAGATGTCCTTCAATAGGTGAATAAACAAACTGCTGTATATCCATATAACAAAATATTATTTATCAATATAAAGAAATGAGCCATCAAAACATGAAAAGACATGGAGGAATCTAAAATGCATATTGCTAAGTGAAAGAAGCCAATCTGAAAAGGCAATATAATGTATGACTCCAATTATATGACATTCTAGAAAAGGCAAAACCTTGGAGATAGTGAAAAGATCAATGGTGGCCAAAAGTTCAAGGAGAGAGGAGGAATAAATGAATAGGTGGAGCACAGGGCATTATTAGATTAGGGCCATTAAACTATTCAGTATGATACAGTAATGGTAGGTGCATGTCATTATATATTTGTAAAAACCCACAGAACTGTAGAAGACCAAGAGTGAACCCTATTGTAAACTATGGGCATTAGTTAATAATAATGTATCAATATTTGCTGATGAACTGTAACAAATGTATCACACTAAGGCAAGATGTTAATAATAGCAGAAACTGTGTGTTTGAGGGGGGAAGGAGGTAAATGGGAAGACTATATTTTCTGCTCAGTTTTTCTGTAAACCTAAAATTTCTCTAAAAAATAAACTATTAATTTTTAAAAAGTAGAATGATGGGAAAATGATATACTATTAAGACACAATTAAAAGACAGCTGGAATGGCTATATTAATACCAGACAAAACAGACTTCAGAAGAAGTACTAATACTTGGTAGAAGAGGGACATTATACGATGAAAAAGGGGTAAATTAACCAAGAAGATAATCTTAGATGTATATACACCTAACAGAGTTTCAAAACACATGAAGCAAAAACTGCCAGAACTGAGTGGAAACAGACAGGATCCACGTTTGTAGTTAGACTTCAACACTCCTCAGTAATAGAACAAACAAAATAAGTAAGGATATAGAAAATCTAAACAACACTATCAACCAACTTAACCTAGTTGATGTTTATAGTACACTCAGCCCAACAACAAAATACACATTCTTTTCAAGTGCACATGAAACATTCACCAAGTATACCATAATTCTTTGCCATTAAACAATCCTCAACAAATTTAAAACCAAAATCATACAGAGTATGTCTTCTGACTATGACAGAATAGAGTTAGAAGTAAAAAATAGAAATATATGTGGAAAATCCCCAAACATTTGGTAATTAAGCAACATGCTTGTAAATAACTCATGAGTCAAAGTGGAAGTCATAAAGGAAATTAGAAAACATTGTGAATTGAATTTAAATGAAAACATAACATATTAAAATTTATGAAGGGCTTCCTGGTGGCGCAGTGGTTGAGAGTCTGCCTGCCGATGCAGGGGACGTGGGTTCGTGCCCTGGTCCGGGAAGATCCCACATGCCACGGAGCGGCTAGGCCCGTGAGCCATGGCCGCTGAGCCTGTGTGTCCAGAGCATGTGCTCCACAACGGGAGAGGCCACAACAGTGAGAGGCCCACGTACCACAAAAAAAAAAAAAAAATTATGTGACACCCATGACCAAGTGATCAAGATTTGTCACCAATAATAAGTAATGTTGATGTCATGTTCCTCTAAAATGATACAGTAAGAAGAGCACATTCTGCTCCAAAACCCATAACTTCAGTCTAATCATAAGAAAACAGACAAACCTAAGTTGATGGCCATCCTATTAAATACTTGATCAGTATGCTTTAAAGTTTTTAATGCCATTGAAAACAAGGAAGCAATAAATGAAGAAGACATGGTGACTAAATGCACTGTGGTACCCTGGATTGGGTCCTGGAACAGAAAAAGGACATTAGAAGAAAAGATGGTGAAATCTGAATAAAGTCTGGATCTTAATATTAATATACCAATGTTAATTTCTTAGTTTTGAAAACTATACCATGGCTGTATAGATTGTTAGCATTAGGGGAAAATGGGTGGAATTATATACATGGTAACTCTTTGTACTATCTTTGCAACTGTTCTATGAATCTAAAATTATCCCAATATAAAAACTCTTATTAAATTTTTTGCATGATACAGCCAAAGCAGTGCTTACAAGGAATTGTTTGCCATTAATGTTTATATTAGAATAGAAGAAAAGTTTCCAATCAACAATCTAACCTTTGTTAGAGTATAGAAAAAGAGCAAATTAAATGCAAAGCAAGCAGAAGGAAGGGAATTATTTGGTAAGGGCAGAAATCAATGAAACTGGAAACAGAAACAATAGAGACAACCCATGAAACCAAAAGTTAATTTTCTTGAAAAAGATCAATAAAACACAAACTTCTAGTCAGACTGATATTGAAAACAAGAAGATACAATTTACCCATTATCAAGCATGAAAGAAGGGCTATCACTATAGACTACTCTGACATCAATAAATTCAACTTGGATGAAGTGGAAAAACTCCACAAACTACCAAAAGCTCATGCAAGAAGAAATAAGCAACCTGAATAACTCTACACTTATTAAACTGTATTCCAACAAAGAAAATCCTGGGCACAAATGGGTTCATCAGTGGATTTTACCAAACATTTGAGGAAGAAATAATAGAAATTCTACACAAACTCTTCTGGAAAAAAGAACAGAAGAGAACACTTTCCAACTTATTTTATGAGGTCAGAATTACCCTGATAACAAAACCAGAGAAAAACACTATAGGAAAAGAAAACTAGAGACCAACATTCCCATGAACTTAGACACAAAAATCTACAAAATCTACAAAATATTAGCAAATAGAACCCATCAATATATCTAAAGGACAACATCATGACTAAGTGGGGCTCATCCAAGGAATGCAAAGTGAGTTCAACATTTAAAACTGATTTAATGTAAATAATTCATGACATCAACAGACTAAAGAAGAAAAATGCTGTATGACTGATTATGTCAGTAGTTAAAGAAAAAGCATTTAACAAATTCAACCTCCATTTATGCTACTGTCAGCAAACTAGGAAGAGAAAGAAATACTCATAACCTGACAAAAATCATCTGCATAAAATTTTTAGGTTATATCATATTTAATGATGAAAAACTGAATGCTTCTCCCTAAGATTGAAAGTGAGACAAAGATATGCCTTCACCATTTCTATTCACTATCATACTCTAGGTCATAGCCAGTGCAATGAGGTAAGAAAGTGAAATAGGGCTTCCCTGGTGGCACAGTGGTTGAGAGTCCACCTGCCGATGCAGGGGACATGGGTTCGTGCCCCGGTCCAGGAAGATCCCACATGCCGCACAGCGGCTGGGCCCATGAGCCATGGCCACTGAGCCTGCACGTCCGGAGCCTGTGCTCTGCAATGGGAGAGGCCACAACAGTGAGAGGCCCGCGTACCGCAAATATTAAAAAAAAAAGAAAGTGAAATAAAAGGCCTACAGATTGGAAATAAAGAAATAAAACTGTTTCTATTTGTAGACATGCTTGTCTACATAAAAAATTCTGAAGCAATTTTAACATAGTTACTAGAATGAACTAATAGTTAAGCAAGGTCACAGGATAAAAAGTCAAAATGAAAAATTAATTGTATTTCTATATACTATCAAGGAACAACTGGAAAACGGAATTCAAAAAAGGGTACCATTTATAATAGCAAAAAAACATGAAATATTTAGGCATAAATGTAACAAAATATGTAAAGGTTCTGTATGCTGAAAACTACAATAACAAAAAAATCTGATAAAAAAATCAAAGAAGACATATAATGGAGGCTGTGTTCATGGATTATAAGGCTCAATATTGTTAAGATGTTAATTCTCCCTCAATTGACCTACAGATTCAATGCAATCCCAATCAAAATCCAAGCACACACAAAAACTAGTTGTATTTCTTTCTCTTTTTTTTAAGGCTAGATTTCTTTTTTTTAAATATTAATTTATTCATTTATTTGGTTGCACCAGGCCGTAGTTGTAGCAGGTAGACTCCTTAGTTGTGGCTCCCAGGCTCCTTAGTTGAAGCAAGTGAGCTCCTTAGTTGTGGCATGCAAACTCTTAGTTGTGGCATGCATGTGGGATCTAGTTCCCTTACCAGGGATCGAACCCAGACCCCCTGCATTGGGAGTGTGGAGACTTATCCACTGTGCCACCAGGGAAGTCCTTAGTTGTATTTCTATACACTAGCAATGAATATCTGAAAGAAAATTAAGGAAATAATGCCATTTAAAAGAGAATTAAAAAGAATAAAATACTGAGGAATAAATTTAATCACAAAAGTACAAGACTTGTACACTGAAACCTACAAACCATTGCTGAAAGAAATTAAAGAAGACAAATACATTGATTGGGACATCCCTGGTGGTGCAGTGGTTAAGAATCCGCCTCCCAATGCAGGGGACACGGGTTCAATCCCTGGTCAGGGAATTAGGTCCCGCATGCATGCTGCACCTAAGAGTTCTCATGTCACAACTAAGGAGCCCATAAGCTGCAACTAAGGAGCACATGTGCCTCAACTAAGGAGCCATTGAGCCTCAACTAAGGAGCCATTGAGCCACAACTAAGAAGCCCTCGAGCTAAACTAAGGATACCACTGGCTGCTACTAACGAGCACACGTGCCGCAAGTAAAGGAGCTGGTAAGCCACAACTAAGGAGCCTGTCTGCCGCAACTAAGACCTGGTGCAACCAAAAAAAAAAAAAAAGACAAGTTGAAAGACATCCCTTGTTCATGGATTGAAATAAAATATTATTAGGAAGGCACTACTCCCCAAAGAAATCTACAGATTCAGTTCAATCCCAATCAAAATCCCAATGGCCTTTTTGCATAAACTGAACAGCTGATCCTAAAATTCATACAGAGTTTCAAGGTAACACAAATAGCCAAAACAATATTCAAAATGAGTTGAAGAACTCACATTTATTGATTTCAAAACTTAATAAAAAGCTACTTACCATTAAAGCAGTGTGATACTGGCATAAGAACAGACATACATATCAATGGAACAGAACTGAGAGTCCAGAAGTGAATCCATACATCTGTGGTCAACTGATTTCTGACAACAGTGTGAAGGCAATTAAATGCAGAAAGAACAGTCTTTTCAACAAATAGTGCTGGGATAATTAGATATCCACATGCAAAAGAATGAAGTTGAACCCTTACCTTACATACAAAATTAACTCATGATGGATCAAAAGCCTAAACGTAAGCGCTAAAACCATAAAACTCTTAGAAGAAAACACTGAGGTAAGTCTTCATGACTTTGGGTAGGTATGACACCTAAAGCACAAGCAACCAAAGTAAAAAGCTGATAAAACGGACTTCATCAAAATTTAAAAGCATTTGTGCTTCAAAAGATACCATTAAGAAAGAAGACAACCCACAGAACGGGAGAAAGCAAATCATATTATCTGATACGGGTCTAGTATGCAGAATATATAAAGAACTCTTAAAACTCAACAATAAAAAGACAAATAAGCCAACTGAAAAATGGGCAAAGGGACTTCCCTTGTGGTCCGGTGGTTAAGAATCTGCCTGCCAGTGTAGGGGACACGGGTTCGATCCCTGGTCTGGGAAGATCACACAAGCCACAGAGCAACTAAGCCCATGCACCACAACTACTGAGCCCATGCTCTAGAGCCTGAGAGCTGCAACTACTGAGCCCACAAGCCCAACTACTGAGGCCTGCGTGCTCTAGAGCCTGTGCACCACAACTACTGAGCCCACGTGCTGCAACTACTGAGGCCTGCATGCCTAGAGCCCATGCTTCAAAACAAGCAACTGCCATGAGAAGCCTGCACACCACAATGAAGACTAGCCCCCACTCACTGCAACTAGAGAAAGCCTGCATGCAGCTACAAAGACCCAGTGCAGCCAAAAGTTAAAAAAAAAAATGGGCAAAGGATTTGAATACACATATCTCTAAAGGATATACAAATGGCCAGTAAACACACGAGAAGAGGTTCAACACCATTATCCATTACTGAAATACAAATCAAAACCACAATGAGATACCACTTCACAACCACTAGGAAGGCTACATATTTTGTAAACAGGAAAATAACAAGTGTTCACAAGAATGTGGAGAAATGTAAAATGGGGCAGCTATTATAGAAAATAGTTGGGTGTTCCTAAAAAAGTTAAACATAGAATTACCATATGACTCAGCAATTTCACTCCTGGGTATATAAACAGAGAATTGAAAACAGGTGATTAAACAAAACTCTGCATACAAATGTTCATAACAGCACTATTAACAATAGTAAAAAAAGTGAGGAACAATCCAAGTGTCCAACAACTCATGAAGGGATAACCCCGAATAGTCAAAGCAATCCTGAGAAAGAAAAACAGAGCTTGAGGAATCAGGCACCCTGACTTCAGACTATACTACAAAGCTACAGTAATCGAAACAGTATGGTACTGGCACAAAAACAGGAATATTGATCAATGGAACAAGATAGAAAGTCCAGAAATAAATCCATGCACCTATGGTCAATTAACATATGACAAAGGAGGCAAGACTATACAATGGAGAAGACAGTCTCTTCAATAAGTGGTACCAGGAAAACTGGACAGCTACATGTAAAAGAATGAAATTAGAACATTCTCTAACACCATACACAAAAATAAACTCAAAATGGATCCAAGACCTAAATTAAGGTTGGATGCTATAAACCTCTTAAGAGGTAAACATAGGCGGAACACTCTTTGACGTAAATCACAGCAATATCTTTTCTGATCCACCTCCTAGAGGAATGAAAATCAAAATGAAAATAAACAAGTGGGACCTAATTAAACTTACAAGCTTTTGCACAGCAAAGGAAACCATCAACGAAATGAAAAGACAATCCACAGAATGGGAGAAAATATTTGCAAACAAAGTGACCGACAAGGGATTAATCTCCAAAGTATACAAACAGCTCATACAGCTTAATATCAAAAAAACCCAGACAACGCAATAAAAAAAATGGGTAGAAGACCTAAACAGACATTTCTCTAAAGAAGACTTACAGATGGCCAAGAGGCACATGAAAAGATGCTCAACATTGCTAATTATTAGAGAAATGCAAATCAAAATGACAATGAGGTATCACCTCACATTGGTCAGAATGGTCATCATCAAAAAGTCTACAAAAAATAAATGCTGGAGATGGTGTGGAGAAAAGGAAACCATCCTATGCTGTTGGTGGGAATGTAAATTGTTACAACCACTATGAAGAACAGTATGGAGGTTCCTTTAAAAACTAAAAATAGAGCTATCATATGATCTAGCAATTCTACTCCTGGGCATATATCTGGAGAAAACCATAATTCGAAAATATACATATACCCCGATGTACACTGCAGCACTATTTACAATAGCCAAGACACAGGAGCAACCTAAATGTCCATCGACAGAGGAATGGATAAAGAAGATGTGGTACATATATACAATGGAATATTACTCAGCCATAAAAAAGAACAAAATTTTGCCATTTGCAGCAACATGGATGCACCTAGAGATTATCATACTAAGTGAAGTAAGTCGGAGAGAGAAGGGCAAATATCATATGCTATCACTCATATGTGGAATCTAATTTTTTAAAATGATTCAAATGAACTTATTTACAAAGCAGAAACAGACTTACTGATATCGAAACAAACTTATGGTTACCAAAGGTGAAACATCGGGGGGAGGGATAAATCAGGAGCTTGGGATTAATATACACACACTACTATATACAAAACAGATAATCAACAAGGACCTACTGTATAGCACGGGAACCCTACTCAATATTCTGTAATAACCTATCTGGGAAAAGAATCTGAAAAAGAATGAATACATGTATACGTATAACTGAATCACTTTGCTGTACACCTGAAACTAACACAACATTGTAAATCAACTATGCTCCAATAAAATTTTTTTAAAACTCATGAATGGATAAATAAATGGATGTAATAAAATGTAATAAATATATAAATAAATAAAATGTAATACATATATTCATATGTATTAGTTTTCTAGTACTGGCATAACAAATTACCATAAACTGGGTAGCATAAAACAACAGAAATTTATTCCCTCACAATCCTGGAAGCGTGATGTTTAAAATTAAGGTGTCAGGGGACTACACTCCCTCCAAAGGCTATAGGGAAGAATTCTTCCTTGCCTCTTCCAGCTTTTGCTGGCTCTAGGGAGCCCTTGGCTTCGTTGGCTTCATCACTCCAATCTCTGCCTCTGTCTTTACATGGTCCTGTGCTTTTGTGTGTCTTATCCTCTTCTGTCTCTTATAAGGACAGTTGTCATTGGATTTAGGACTCACTGAATAGTCCAGGATGTTCTCGTCTTGAGACTCTCAGTTTAATTGTATCTGCAAAGATCCTTTTTTCCAAATAAGGTAACATTCACAGGTTCTGGGAGTTAAGACATGTCATATCTTTTTTGGAGCCACTATTCAACCCACTGTATCATACAATGATAAATAATTCAGTCAAAAAAGGAATGAAGTACTGATACATGCTTGCAACATGGATGAATTTTGAAAACATTATGCTAAGTGAAAGAAGTGAGATACAAAAGGTACACACTGTATGATTCCATTTATGTAAACTTTCCAGAAGAGGCAAATCCATAGAGACAGAAAGCACATTAGTAGTTGCCAGGGGCTGGGAGGAAGGGGAAATGAGGAATGACTACTTACAGGATTTCCTTTTGCATTGATAAAAATGTTCCGGAAATAGATAATGGTGATGGTTGCACAACATTATGAATGTACTGAATGTCAGTGAATTGTACACTTTTTAAATGGTTAAAATGGTAAATGTCATGTATATTTTACCACATACACACACAAAATCTCATCACAATTTTGTTTCTAGAAATCAACAAGCTGGTTCTATATTTTATATGGAAAACAAAACAGTTAAGCTAGCCATGACAATTCTGACAAAACAGAACAACACTGGAATACTCACATTTCCTGATTCCAAAGACTTACTAAAAGCTACAGCAGGCTTCCCTGGTGGTGCAGTGGTTGAGAGTCCACCTGCCAATGCAGGGGACATGGGTTCGTGCCCCGGTCCGGGAAGATCCCGCATGCCACGGAGCAGCTGGGCCCATGAGCCATGGCTGCTGAGCCTGCGCATCTGGAGCCTGTGATCCACAACGGGAGAGGCCACAGCAGTGAGAGGCCCACATACTGGAAAAAAAAAAAAAAAAGCTACAGTAATCATGACATTGGGTTATAAGTGGAAGTATAAACACAAAGAGTAATGGAGGGCTTTCCTAGTGACAGAGGGGTTAAGAATCCACCTGCTAATGCAGGGGACATGAGTTCAAGCCCTGGTCCGGGAAAATCCCACGTGCCGCGGAGCAACTAAGCCCGCGAGCCACAACTACTGAGCCCGCATGCCACAACTACTGAAGCCCGTGTGCCTAGAGCCCATGTTCTGCAACAAGAGAAGCCACCTCAATAAGAAGTCTGTGCACCACAACGAAGAGTAGCAACTAGAGAAAGCCTGCGTGCAGCAACGAAGACCCAACACAGCCAAAAATAAAATTTAAAAATAAAAATAAATAAATAAAACAAATGACTTATAAACTTAAAAAAAAAAGATGAATGGAAAGGAATATAGAGACCAGATACAGACCTATAGATTTATGATTAATTTATTTCAGCAGTGTTTCAAAGGCAAGTCAGTGGAGAAATAAGTATTTTCAACAAATGGTACTGGAACAAATGGTCATCCAAAAGAAAAAGAACCCTCAATCCTCACACTATAAATATAAATATATATTTAATATAAAAATACCTCACACTATATAGAAAACTGGCTCAAAATGGATCATAGACATAAATGTAAAATCTAAAATTATAACATTTCTAGAGAGAAATATAGGGGAAACTTTTTGTGACATTTGATCAGGCAAAAACTTCTTAGATAATTTAACACAAAAATCATGATCCATAATAAAATGATATATTGGACAAGGTACATATTGGGTAAAAACACTCATAAAACACATACATGATAAAAACTTGTAACCAAAATACAAAAAGAAATCTATACACTTGATAATAAAATAAACAACCTAATTTTTAAATGGGCAAAATAGCTGAATAGACATTTCATTAAAGAAAATATACAGAAGGCAAACAAGCACATGAAAAAATCCAATATTATTAAACACTAAGAAAATGGAAATTGAGACCACTACATACCTATAATGGCTTAAATAAAATGATAATACTAAGTGGAACAACTAGAATTCTAAGGATGTGGAACGACTAGAATTCTTTTATGTTGCTTGTGGGAATGCAAAGTCATTTTGGAAAAGAATTTGGGCAGATTTAAAAAAAATAAATATACAGCACTGATAATATGACCCAGTAATCCTGCTCATTGGTATTTATCTAAGAGATTAAAACACATGTTCACACAAAACCTGCATGCAAATATTTATAGTGGCTTTATTCATAATCACATAAAAAACAGAAACAAACCATATTCCCTTCAACCAGTGAATTATTAATATTATACAAATTGTGGTACATCCATACAATGGAATACTACTCATTAATTAAAAGTAACAAACTCTTGATGCAACATGGATGAATATCAAATGCATTTTGCTAAGCAAAAGAAGCCAGACTCAAAAGAGTACATTCTGTATGACTCCATTTACATAAACCTCTGGAAAAGGCAAAAGTATACGGATGGAAAGCAGAATCAGTGGTTGCCAACAATGACTGAGGTCGGGAAGAATGGTTGACCCTGAAGGGGAGTGATCAGGGAATTGTTGGGGTGATGGAACTGTTCTATGGAAAGGTAGTGGATACATGACCCTACGCATTTATCAAATATCACAGAACTGTACACTACAAAAAATAAATTTTACTGTATGAAATTTTAAAACAACAACCAGGATATGGGAAGGAAAATGAAATTCAGACTATAAACAAATTAATCTAAATTAGTGAAACTTACATTTATGGTTTACTTATGAACTGTATTACAAATGAATGATATCTGTATTGAAAGAAACTGGGAAGAAAGGAGCTGACCCAAGTAATTCTAGAAAACAATGTTTTGACTGGATCCTGTAAGGCTGAAGATAAAAAGAACTGTATACAAATACTGTAGTGCGGTTGGTAAAATTTGTTTCTCAAAGGAGTTTGGGTTAGCAACTCTGAAACTATTTTATTTGTATACTAGAGTTGAACAACTAAACATATTGTAGGTAATAAGAGTCAGGTTTCTTACTGTTGGAGAGAGAACGTAGAATTAGGCAAGGTGGAGAGCTAGTGTGAACTCTGTGGTGCTAGACTAGAACTGGAGTTATTAATATAGACTCATGTTTTTTTATATAAAGATATGTAGACAGAAAAATAAATACAGATGCATGTATATGCATGGGTTAGTATACATTTATTTCCTAGCACTAGTAACTGAAAAGGCTTAGGAGTGGTGACAACCCAGTAGCAATAAGCATGCTTAGTCCACATACCTTGGTTTCTAAATACCATTCTCCAATTAAAAGAACCATAGCTCCTAGGAAAATGGATTGATTTTAGAGCTGAGGGAGGGAAAAGATAACATGAGCCTGGATTACCTTTTGGTGCAAGAAAGAAACAAAGTACTGAAAAATTGGGGGCATGTTGAAAGGGCATAGGAGACAATCTGAAAAAGTTTCAAATGGACAAAGTTTGAAGAAGAACTTGAGCAACAAAATATATAACAAAAATATTGGAGTATAGTATAGAGAATGAAATAAATACCTATGAGTTCATGGTGATATACAGAAATAATGGAATAAGAAAATAAATGAGAAAGAAGAAACTAATGTTCCTATATAAGAATTCCAATTAATAAATGAAGAAGAAATGAGGGAAACAAAAAACCACCATTAGAACACCACAGTAATAACTCTTGTAGAGATCTACCAAGCGACACTTCAGTTAGCAGGTGAAAGTTTAAACAGGAATAAGATATCTGCATAGTCTCAAAGTATCTCCCACAAAGATATTTAGTAATTACAAAGAGAAACAGACACCATCTTAACAAAATTATCAGGGTTTACCTCCCCAGTAATACATACTGACAACGTGTACTCCCTGATATGGAGCAATAAGAAGACAACACCTCTCTCTGTAAGACTCTTCCCAATAATGCATAACCTCAATCTCATCATGAGAAAACAGGAGACAGACCCAAAATAAAGGCAAACATCTATAAAACACTCCACTCCATCTTATAACAATCTAGTTCAGATTAACACTCCATCAACACTGGATTATACATTCTTCTCAAATACACATGAGACATTCCCCATAACAGACCACATGTTTGGCCATAAAACAAATCTCAATAAACCTGAAAGGACTTAATTCATAAAAGACTGAAATCACACAAAGTATGCTCTATGATCATGAAGAAAGAAAATTAGAAATAAATAACAAAGAAAATTTGGGATATTCAAAAATATGTGGAATTTAACACATTCTAAAATAACCAGTGAGCAAAAGAACAAAAAGGGAAATATGAAAATATTTTGAGATTAATGAAAATGAAAACATTGCATATCAAAATTTATGGAATGCAGCTAAAGCAGTATCTAGACGGAAATTTACCTGTAAATGCCTATAATAAAAAAGAAAAAATATCATAAATCAAGTCTAATCTTCCATCTTATGAAACCAGAAAAAGAAGAGCAAAGTAAACCCAAAGCAAGTAAAATGAAGGAGATGATAAAGGCTAGAGCAAACAAAGATGGAAGAGAGTACAGAAAAAACAACACACAGAAAGAAAAAAGACAGAAGTTGGTCTTTGAAGAAAAACAACAAAAATGACAAAATTTCAGCTATACCCACCAAAACCAAAAATAATGAAGACTCAAATTACTAAAATCAGGAATGAAAAAGAGGACATTACTACTGAACTTACAGAAATAACAAGCTTTAAAAGGGAATACTATGTAAAATTATATGCCAACAAATTAGATAATCTATACAAAATGAAAAAATTCCTAGAAACAAATAACTAACACTGACTCAAAATGAAATATAAAATCAGTGTATACCTATAATAAAGAGATTGAATAAGTAATCAAAATCTTCCCACAAACAAGCCCATACCAGGATGACTTCACTGGTAAATTCTACCAATTTTTTTGTTTTGTTTTTTTGGCCATGCCACACGGCTTGTGGGATCTTAGTTCCCTGACCAGGGACTGAACCTACGCCCCCTACAGTGGAAGCACAGAATCCTAACCACTGGACCACCAAGGAATTCCCTCTACCAAAATTTTAAGAGAAATGAATAACTTTCTTTTTGAGACAAAAGATAGAAGAGGAGGGAACACTTCCTAAGAATTCTTTGAGGCCAGTATTACCCTGATACCAAAACCGGACTAAGACATAACAAAAAAATAAATCTACAGACCAATATTCCTTATGTATATACATGCAAAAATCAACAAATACTAGCCAACTGAATTCAGCAGCATATGAAAAGGATTATGCACCATGACAAAGAGGTATTATGCCAGGAACACAGGGTTAATTCAAGAGACAAGTATCAGTCAATGTAATATACCACAGTAATAGAATGAAAGACAAAAGCCAAATGACCATCTCAATAGATACAGAAAAAGCATTTGACAAAACACATATTTTAAAAACCCCAACGAACTAGCAATAAAAGGAGTCTTCCTCATGATAAAGGGCATCTGCAAAAACATTCTAAGGCATATCATAATTCATAGTGAAAAGACAGAAAGCTTTCCCTCTATGATTAGAAACAAGATAACAATGTCTGCTCTTGCTGCTTCTATTCAACATTGTAGTGGAGGCTCTAGCCAAAACAATTAGGCAAGGAAAAGAAATAAAAGATATGCACATTGGAAAGGAACAAGTAAAACTATCTCTATTTGCAGATGACATGACCGGGTATATAAGATATAGAATAACCCAAGGAATCCACAGAAAAAACCTATTAGAGCTAATAAGTGAGTTTAGCAAGATTATATGAAACATGATCAATATACAAAACTCAATTGCATTTCTATATACTACCAATCAACAATATGAAAAGGAAATTAAGAAAACCATTCAATTTACAATAGCACCAGAAAGAATAAAATAATTAGGAATAAATTTAACAAAAGAAGTGCAAGATTGAGCAGCCAAGATGGCAGAGTAGAAAGACCCTGAGCTCACCTCCTCTCATGAGCACACCAAAATCACAACTATCTGTAGAACAACCACAGATGAAGAAGACTGGAACTGACCAGAAAAGATCTTCTACAGCTAAAGACATAAAGAAGGAAGCACAGGGCTTCCCTGGTGGCGCAGTGGTTGAGAGTCCGCCTGCTGATACAGGGGACACGGGTTCATGCCCCGGTCCGGGAAGATACCACATGCCACGGAGCGGCTGGGTCCGTGAGCCATGGCCGCTGAGCCTGCGCGCCTGGAGCCTGTGCTCCGCAACGGGAGAGGCCACAACAGTGAGAGGCCCACATACCGCAAAAAATTAAATAAATAAATAAGGAAGCACAATGAGACAGGCAGAAGGGGTGGACTTGTGATATAATCAAATCCCATACCCCACAGGTGGGAGACCCACAGACTGGAGAATAAGTATACTGCAGAGGTTTTTCCACAGGAATGAGAGTTCTGAGCCCCACGTCAGGCTCCCCAGCCTGGGAGTCTGGTTGCAGAAAGACAAGGCCCCAGAGCATTTGGCTTTAAAGTTCAACAGGGCTTAAATAGAGGCTTCACTCTTAAAGGGTGTACACAAAATCCCACAGACACCAGGACCCAGGGCAATAGCAATAATTTGATATGACCCTGGGCCAGACCTAGCTGTTGATCTTAGAGAGTCTCCTGGAGAGGCAGGGGCTGGCTGCAGCTCACCCTGGGGACCTAGACATTGATGGCAGACATATTGGGGAACAGTCAAATGCATGAACAGTGCTGCTGGAGGCTGCCATCTTGACTCATCAGCGCCAAGACCTGGCCCCACCCAACAGGAGGCAAGCACCAGTGCTGGGACACCCCAGGCCAAACAACTAAGTGGGCGGGGACACAGACCCATCCATCAGCAGACAGGCTGCCCAAAGACTTTCCTGAGTGCACAGCTGACTCCAGACACACCACTAGACATGACCTTGCCCACCCTAGGGCCAAGAGACCTAGCTCTGCCCACCAGTGGGCAGGTACTGGCCCATCCCACAAGGAAGCCTGCACTAGCCTCTAGACCATCCTCACTCATCAGTGGGCAGACACAAGAAGCAGAAAATTACAATTCCACAGCCTGCAGACTGAGCTCGCCAACAGCAAGCCAGACTCTACTCTAGGACCAACTGGGCCCTGGCCCTGCCCACCAGAAGGCCAATGCAATCTTCAGGACACCTCAGACCACATACCCACCTGTGTCAGGAACAGTACCCTCCTCACTCAACAATCTGAAATGAGCTATGGGATCACTAGGCCCTGCAGCCAGACTCCAGGAACCAGCTCTGCCTGAGAGTAGTCCAGCACTAACCCCAGCAACTGGCTTCACCTGCCAGTGGGTGAGCAACAGCTCCAGACTCTTCAAGACCCTGACTCCACCCACCACTAAGCCACTACTAGCTCCGGGGTCCCCTAGAGTTCTACAACCAGTTGCCTTTTGACCAGGCCCCACTAAAGAGCAGTCAGTAGTATCCATAAAAGGCAGGGCCTGGCAACCAATCAGACAAGGGGCCAACCAAGCCTACCAGACCACCCACATAGTCAGCCCACAACAAGAGAAGGAACCCCTAGAGCATACAGCTTAGGTGATGAGAGGGGAGTACACTGCTGGGGTGCATAGGAAGTCTCCTACAGAAGGCCACTTCTCCAAGGTTGAGAAATGTAACTAACCTCCACAGACTTAGAAATACAAAGAGCAACTTATACAAAATGAGGCAGCAGAAGAATATATTTCAGATGAACAAGATAAAACCCCAGAAGAAGAGCTAAGCGAAGTGGAGATAAGCAATCTACCTGAGAAAGAGTTCAGAGTACTATACTGCCCACTGCTATAAAGCAGGTTCTTATTAGTTATCTATTTTATAGAACAAATTCTCAGAAAGGTAAAATCTCCCAAGACTGAGCAGGAAGAAATAGAAAATATGAACAGACCAATTACCAGTACTGAAATTGAATCAGTAATTTTAAAACTCTCAACAAACAGAAGTCTAGTACCAGATGGCTTCACAGGAGAATTTTACCAAACATTTAGAGAAGAGTTAACACCTATTCTTCTAAAACTATTCCAAAAATCTAGAGAGAAACAAACACTTCCAAACTCATCCTAAGAGGCCACCATCACCCTGATATCAACACCAGACAAAGATATCATAAAAAAAGTAAATTACAAATCAATATCACTGATGAACAGATGCAAAAATCCTCAACAAAACACTAGCAAACAACCAAAAAAAAAACATACTAGCAAACCAAATCCAACAATACATTAAAAAGATCATGAACTATAATCAAGTAGGATTTATTCCAGGGATGCAAGGATTTTTCAATATCTACAAATCAATCAACGTGATACACCACATTAACAAACTGAAAAATAAACACCATATGATCATCTCAATAGATGCAGAAAAAGCTTTTGATAAAATTCAACATCCATTTATGATAAAACTCTCCAGAAAGTGGGCACAGAGGGAACACACCTCAACATAATAAAGGCCATATATGACAAACCCACAGCTGACATCATATTCAACAGTGAAAAGCTGAATGCATTCCCTCTAAGAGCAGGAACAAGACAAGGATGCCCACTCTTGCCATTTTTATTCAACATAGCTTTAGGAAGTCCTAGCCACAGCAATCAGACAAGAAAAAGAAATAAAAGGAATACAAATTGGAAAGGAAGAAGTAAAACTGTCACTGTTTGCAGATGACATGATGCTATACAAAGAAAATCCTAAAGATGCCACCAGAAAACTACTAGAGTCCATCAATGAATTTAGTAAAGTTGCAGTATACAAAATTAATATACAGAAATCTGTTGCATTTCTATTCACTAACAATGAAATAGCAGAAAGAGAAATTAAGGAAACAGTCCCATTTACCACCTCATCAAATGAAAAAAAAAAACCCAACAACCTAGGACTAAAACTATCTCAGAAGGCAAAAGACCTGTATTCCAAGAACTATAAGATGCTGATGAAAGAAACTGAAAGTGACACAAACAGATGGAAAGATATACTGTGTTCAGGTATTGGAAGAAACAATATTATTAAAATTACCAAATTGCCCAAGATAATCTATAGATTCAACTCAATGCGTATCAAATTACCAATGGCATTTTCCATAGAACTAAAACAAATAATTTAAAAATTTTTATGGAAACACAAAAGACCCTGAATAGCCAAAACAATCTTGAAAAAGAAAAACGGAGCTGGAAGAATCAGGCTCCCTGACTTCAGACTATACTACAAAGCTACAGTAATCAAAACAGTATGGTCCTGGCACACACACAAAAAAAGGCACACAGATCAATGGAAGAGAATAGAGAGCCCAGAAATAAACTCATGCACTTATGGTCAATTAATCTATGACAAAGGAGGCAAGAATATACAATGGAGAAAAGATAGTCTCTTCAATAAATGGTATTGGGAAAACTGGACAGCTACATGTAAAAGAATGAAATTGAACATTCTCTAATACCATACACAAAAATAAACTCAAAATGGATTAAAGACCTAAATGTAAGACCAGATACTATAAAACTCCTAGAGGAAGACATAGGCAGAACACTCTTTGACATAAATTACAACAATATTTTTTGGATCCATCTTCTACAGTAATGGAAATAAAACCAAAAATAAGCAAATGGGACCTAATTAAACTTAAAAGCTTTTGCACAGCAAAGGAAATCATAAACAAAATTAAAGGACTACCTACAGAATGGGAGAATATATTTGCAAATGATGTGACAGACAAGGGATTATTTCCAAAATACTGTATACCAATAGCTCATAGAGTTCAATTAAAAAAACAAAACAAAACAAAACAAAAAACAACCAATGGTGCTTGGTGTCCTCCTAGAGGGGTGGGATAGGGAGGGTGGGAGGGAGATGCCAGAGGGAGCAGATATGGGGATATATGTACGTGTATAGTTGATTCACTTTGTTATAAAGCAGAAACTAACACACCATTGTAAAGCAATTATACTCCAATAAAGATGTTATAAAATAAATAAATAAAATAAAATATACAAATGCTAAAAAAAAAAGGGCAGAGACCTAATAGACATTTCTCCAAAGAAGACATACAGATGGCCAAAAGGCACATGAAAAGATGTTCAACATTGCTAATTATTAGAGAAATGCAAATCAAACCTACAATGAAGTATCACCTCACACCAGTCAGAATGACCATCACAAAAAAATCTACAAATAATAAATGCTGGAGAGGATGTGGAGAAAAGGGAACCCTCCTACATTGCTGGTAGGAATATAAATTCATGTAGCCACTATGGAGAACAGTACAGCATTTCCTTAAAAAACTAAAAAAGAGTTACCATATGATCCAGCAATCCCACTCCTGGGTATGTATCTGGAAAAGATGAAAACTCTAACTTGAAAAGATACATGTACCCCAGTCTTCACAGCAGCACCAGTTACAATAGCCAAGACATGGAAGCAACCTAAATGTCCACCAACAGATGAATGCATCAAGAAGACATGCTATACATACATACAATGGAATATTACTCAGCCATAAAAAGAACAAAATTTTGCCATTTGCAGCAACAGGAATGGACCTAGAGATTATCATACTGAGTAAAGTAAGTCAGACAGAGAAAGTCAAATATCATATGATCTCACATGTGGAATATAAAAAAATGATACAAACGAACTTATTTACAAAACAGAAGTAGACTCACAGACATGGAAAACAGACTTATGTTTATCAGAGGGTAAAGTGGCAGGGGTAGGCAGGGATAAATTAGGAGTTTGGGACCAACAGATACACACTACAATGTATAAAACAGATAAACAACAAGGACCTACTATACAGCACAGAGAACTACATTCAATATCTTGTAATAACCTATAATGGAAAAGAGTCTGAAAAATAATACATATTATAGGGACTTCCCTGGTGGTGCAGTGATTAAGAATCCACCTGCCAATGCAGGGGACATGGGTTCGAGCCCTGGTCCGGAAAGATCCCACATGTCACAGAGCAACTAAGCCAGTGCACCAGAACTACTGAGCCCGTGCTCTAGAGCCTGCGAGCCACAACTACTGACACTGCGCACCTAGAGCCAGCGCTCCACAACAAGAGAAGTCACTGCAATGAGAAGCCCACGCACCGCAACGAAGAGTAGCCCCTGCTCGCCACAACTAGAGAAAGCCCGCATTCAGCAACAAAGACCTAATGCAGCCAAAAACAAATAAATGAAATAAAATATACAAATGCTAAAAAAAAAGAAAAAGGGCAGAAGACTTAATAGACATTTCTCCAAAGAAGACATACAGGTGACCAAGAAGCACATGAAAAGCTGCTCAACATCATTATTAGAGAAACGCAAATCAAAAACTACAATGAGATATCACCTCACACCAGTTAGAATGGGCATGATAAGAAAATCTACAAACAACAAATGCTGGAGAGGGTGTGGAGAAAACAGAACCCTCCTGCACTGTTGGTAGGAATGTAAATTGATACAGCCACTATGGAGAACAGTATGGAGGTTCCTTAAAAAACTAAAAATAGAATTACCATATGATCCAGCTATCCCACTACTGGGCATATACCCAGAGAAAACCATAATTCAAAAAGACACATGCACCCCAATGTTCACTGCAGCACTATTTACAATAGCCAGCTCATGGAAGCAACCTAAATGCTCATCGACAGATGAATGTATAAAAGAAGATGTGGTACATATATACAATGGAATATTACTCAGCCATAAAAAGGAACGAAATTGGGTCATTTGTAGACACGTGGATGCATCTAGAGACTGTCATACAGAGTGAAGTAAGTCAGAAAGAGAAAAACAAACATTGTATATTAACACATACATGTGGAACCTAGAAAAGTGGTACAGATGAACTGGTTTGCAGGGCAGAAATTGAGACACAGATGTAGAGAACAAACGTATGGACACCAAGAGGGGAAAGCAGCAGGGGGTGGGGCTGTAATGAATTGGGCGATTGGGATTGACATGTATACACTGATGTGTATAAAACTGATGACTAATAAGAACCTGCTGTATAAAAAAATAAATAAAAATAAATAAATTTATAAAAAATAATATATATTAAATATGTTACATATAAATATCTGAATTACTTTGGTATAAACATACAACTAACACAACACTAAATCAACTATACTGAAATTTTTTAAAAATTCTGAACTAGAAAATGCACACACACAAAGAAGTGTAAGACTTGTATACTGAAAACTACGAAGCACTACTGAGGGAAAGTAAAGAAGACCTAAATAAATGGAAAGACACCCCATGTTCATGAATTGGAAGACTATATTGCTAACATGGCAATACTATCCTAATAATTTACAGGTTCAGTGCAATCCTCATCAAAATTCCAACTCCCTGGTTCACATAAATGGAAAAGCCTATCCTAAAGTTCTTGTGGAAATGCAAGGGACACAGAATAGCCAAAAATCTTGGAAAAGAAAAATAAAGCTGAAGTACTCATTCACCGATTTCAAAACTTAAAATAAAACTACATTAATGAAAATTGTATGATATTGGCATAAGGACAGACATATAGGTCAATGGTATAGAATTTTTTTTTTTTTTTTTTTTGGTTTGGGGGCCTCTCACTGTTGTGGCCTCTCCTGTTGCGGAGC
>NW_006788200.1:251140-261142 GCF_000442215.2 Lipotes vexillifer
GCATCGGCAGGCGGACTCTCAACCACTGCACCACCAGGGAAGCCCAATGGTATAGAATTTTTACTCCAGAAATAAACCCAGATATCTATGTCAAATGATTTTTGACATGGATGCCAAGAAAATACAGTAAGGAAAGAACAATCTTTTCAAAAAATGGTGCTGGGACAAATGGAGATCTAAGTGCAAAAGAATGAAGCTGGACCCATAGCTCACACCATAAATAAAAATTAACTCAGGGAGTTCCCTGGTGGCCTAGTGGTTAAGATTCCAGGCTTTCACTGCCGTGGCCCGGGTTCAGTCCCTGTTTGGGGAACTGAGATCCCACAAGCTGCATGGCATGGACCAAAAAAAAAAAAAAAGGACTCAAAATGTATCAAACTTAAATGTAGAAGCTAAAATTATAAAACTCTTAAGAAAAAACACAGGTGTAATTTTTGTGACCTTGGATCAGGCAATGGTTTCTTAGATGTGACACATGAATTATAAGCAAGCAAAGGGAAAAGGAAAGATTAACAGGACTTCATTAACATCAAAAACTTTTGTGCATCAAAGGACACCATCAAGGAAAACCACAGAATGGGAGAAATATTTTCAAGTTATATATCTGATAAAGATCTAGTATCCAGGATATAAAAAAGAATACATATATCTTAATAAAAAGACAACCTAATTTTAAAATGGACAAAGGATTTAAATAGGTATTTCTCCAAAGAATATAAAGAAATGGCCAATAGAAACATGAAAAGATGTTCAACATCGCTAGTCATTATGCAAATGCAAATATAAGCCACAAAAAGGTAACACATCACACACCATAGGATGACTATAATAATAAAAAAGCAGAAAATAATAAGTGTTGACAAGGGTGTGAAGAAATGAGAACTGTCATACATTGATGGCGGGCAAGTAAAATGGTGCGGCCACTGTAGGAAACAGTGTAACAGTTTCTACAAAAGTTAAACACAGAGTTACCATATGATACAATAATTCTACTCCTAGGATAACCAAGAGAATTGAAAATATCTGTTCACCCAAAAATTTGTACACAAATGTTCATAGTAGCATTATTTACAATAATCAGAAAGTGGAAACAACTCAAATGTTCATCAGCTGACAAATGGATAAACAAAATGTGGCATATCCATACAATGGTATATTATTTAGCTCTAAAAAGTAATGAAATACTAATACATGCTACAACATGGATGAACCTTGAAAACATTATGTTAAGTGAAAGAAGCCAGACACAAAAGACCACATTTTATATGATTCTATTTGTATGAAATGTCCAGAATAAACAAATCTACACAGGCAGTAAACAGATTAATGCTTGCCAGGGACTGGGATGGTGGGTGAGAGGGGGAGAATGGGGAATGACTGCTAAAGGACACAGGGTTTGTTTTAGGGGTGATGGAGACATTCTGGAATTAGATTAATGATGGTTGTACCACCTTGTTGCGCAATACACTAAAACCACTGAATTATATACTTTAAAAAGGTGAAATTTATGGTATGTAAATTACATCTCAATAAAAAGATAAATTTTTAGAAAGGTTAGATCTATCCCATTTTTGAAGATGATGGAGAGATCTCAGCCTTGTAAAACCATGTGCACACCCCTCAGGTTCTACTTTCATCTCTCCTTCTGGTCACTATACCAATAACTAAAGTCAAGTTACAATATAACCTGACTAAGGAAGTAGTGGGCCTAATAAGGGAAAACCAGACTATACACTGAAGAAGCTACAGGACCTAGTCAACATATTCCATCAGGATCTAATTATTGGGTCTGGATCCTAAGGATGCTGGTTCAAGGTGGGAGGTAGGGATGGGGTGCCTGTGACATGTAAAACTGGCACGACTCTGTGTTTATGCTTACCTTGGGCCACATCTCTTTTCACATACAATGTGAACCACTCACAGCTCTGATCATTAGGAGGATTTCCAAAACACTGCATTTCAGGACCATTTCCAGTAGCAATATATTTTCAATTTGCACCCATATTTTGAGCTAACCCATTCATGAATCAATCTCATCCATTTTCCACTTCTAAATAAATGGAAAGACACCCCCTGTTCATGAATTGGAAGACTATACTGCTAACACAGCACTACTATGCAAATAATCTACAGGTTCAGGGCAATCCCTATCAAAATTTCAACTTCCTTGTTCACATAAATGGAAAAAGCCTATCATAAAGGTCCTACTGCTGGGCCTGTCCCATCTTATGATGTGGTGGGTCTGACAGACATGAACTCAATGGGCAGCTTTGTTGCATAATCACTTGACATTCCAAGGTTAAACACTCAATTTCTACCACAAATACTCCATTTCTAACTTTCCTGCTATAGGACCCATTTAAAGTTGGCCAACTTCTGTTTTAGCTGGTAAACAGGTAGAGGAAGATAATGGGATATGCTGCTCTGGATCAACTACTGGATATTTAAAGACTTCACCAACGTGGCAGGACCCTGAATTTTTACAATCTAGCTATGATCAAAGGGTCAACTGGTCCTATCACACAGTCTACCACCCAGAAAATGGCAGCCTGATACAGTAGAGGAATGATCTCTTGAACATTCCAGTAAGGGGTTAGCTTGAACACTGTAGTTATACTCTGCAAAGACAAGGGTATCTTCCAGGATGTATTCTACAACCCCAAATCGACAACCATAATATGTAGAATACATGGGTCTGGGAACCCTGGGGTGGAAATAGGAATGGCTCCACTTAATGACACTCAGAGTGACCGCCTTGGAGAATTTCTGTTGCCTATCTCTACATTTATAGGCTCTATGGGTCTAGAGCTACACTACCCAATAAGGTAGCCACTAGCTATGTGTGGCTGTTTACATTTAAATGTAATTAAATTAAATTAAAAATTAATTTCCTTAGTTGTACTAGTCACATTTCAAGTGCTCAAAAGCCACATAAGAAAGTGGCTACCATAATAGCACAAATACTAAACATTTCCATTACTGCAGAATGTTCTATTGGACAGAACTACTCCATAGGACCTGGTTACCAGAATAGAAAGCTTCTACTAGGGGATAAAGAGAATCCTACTGAAATTTAAGCTATAGCTACTGCACTGTCACTTCAAGCACTTTATGCCAAGAGACTAGGAAGCAATAAAAGGAGTCACTTTACTGACAGGGGTCACTGACCCTGATCAGCAAGAGGAGACAGTGATGCTGTTATGTAATAGAGATAGGGAAGAATATGGTGCTCAGGTGATCCACTGGAGGGTTTCTTGGAACCGTCAAATTTTAATAGTAAATGGACAAGTGTATCATTCATGGCCTCAAAAGATAATGGTAAACAGGGGCTCAGACTCCCCAAGGATGAGGGTTTGGGTCAGATTAACGGGAGCGCCACCTACTCCGGCGGAGGTACAAGCCTGACACAGGAATGAAGAACACCTTCATATTTCCTGTGTAGTAACATGACAAAGACTCAAGGTCCAAATGAGCATGCCCCAATGCTTTGCTACTATGCAAGTCTCTATGAAACACTGAAACAACTGCCATATCTAAGGGCTGAGAGATCAGGATTGTCTGAGATTAGATTCCTGTAACTAGGAAAATGGTGGCTGAAATTGAAAGGGCTACTTGCAAAATATTTTTTTTTGCCAAGCTTTTCTCTGTCTCAGTGCCTTTGCACTTGTTATTCTTTTTGCCTAGAATACTCACCTTCCAGATCTTTCACACAGCTGGCTCATTATCACTCCAATATCACCTCCTTAAAAGAGGTTCTCCCTGATCAACAAAATCTTGCAACACAGATATTTTTCTTTACACTATTATAATTCCTTCATAAGACTTCTAAAATGTGTATTCATGTTATTTATTGATTTTTAATTTTCTTATTTATTGTTCAATTCCACCACTTGAATTTAATCTTCACAAGGGCAGACACTTTGGTGGTTTTATTCACTGCAACATCCTCAGCACCTAAGAACGATGCCTGATACGTTGTAGGTGCCAATAAATATTTTCTAATTGACTGTTCCAGAGACTAACAAAACTAGATTAGAAATTAGGGACAGGTTATTTCAATACCTTTAATTGACCAATAAGCCAATGGGGACAAAAAACCTAAAGGAAATAACCTGCCAAATATATGCAGCTAGTTTCTAGCAGATTCAGCATCAGAATCTTGGTTTGGGGGTATTAAAGGCCCTGCTCTTTCCACTGAATCATAGATATAAAAATAAATAACTAATACTGCAACTGTTCTAAGATGTGGCAAGCAGCACGAAGCCATATGCAGAAGGCAAAGAAAGTGAACTATATTTAATATCAACTTTAAATACTATACCTACCACCTCTTGTCTGTGCGATTATTAGAGAAGCGAACAGAACAACTCCCAAATATCATGGCAGCAGCAAAGACTGGGAGAGCTAGGAACATAGTTAATTCACAAGAGAACTCAAACTACATTTCTTTACCACCTTCTCTTCTAAATCCTTTACCAATGCTTCGTGATGTACCATAAAGGCACTGCTCCAATGTTCATGCTAGAGAAAAGATGTGGGGATAATTGCTGTTGATAATCTGTACCTAGAACAATAGTCCTAAAAGGCCTTACACTCATTTTGTAATTAATGATTTTTCTTATTTTATCTTGGCAAAAACAGGGTATTTACACATTGTGACTACTGCCCATTATACTAAAGTAGACCACCCATGTCCATTTTCTAAGCTATAATTACTCATTGCAACAAACAAAACAACTCATACTCAAAAAATTCCTGAAAGAAAACTTTGTCCAAATCAAGCTTTCTTTTTTTTTTTTTGCTTAATAAGTGATGATTAAAAGAACAGAGAAGGATCTTCATATTGTACCAGCCTCAAATTGGGTATAGCAGAATTTCAATATTGACAATCACTTCCTTCTAAAAGGAATGAATAAGAATGAGTCAGAAATCTTTCCCCTTTGAATCAGTCATTAGTTACGAGCAAAAGTCTCTGGGACTGTCCCTCACAAAAGTGGGGTCTAAATCTGCTATAACTTTGGAATTAAGATATCTTAAAAGCAGTGTGATAATATCTGCATATTATTTGATACAACTTTAGGTAGAGAAGGAAAGACAGTAGAAAAATGCCTATTATATGTACATAGGAATCCTGAGGGTTTTTTTCCTCATTGCTTATTTTAAAAATTAGCTTAAAAATCAAATCATTACTTTAAGAATTAAAAAATTAGCCCTAGTCCAGCGGAGGAAATCACACCTGATTGGCAAAATAAACGGTTCTAGATCTTTACTCCCCAATGAAGAGACTGACAACGCAAGGAGTAACAGAATGAAGAGGTGCTGTGTAATATAAAGAAATCCCCCAGGTGATTCTGCAACTCTTCCCTTTCCCTCTTTCCCCTTCTACTTTTAAGCACTAAGTGACAGTAGTTCCTATACCAGTTGATCACTAGAATCTACTGCAGCGTTTTAAAAAATACAAATTCCTGGATCCAAATCCTCATTTTGTTCAGTGGTGACCCTTCTAGCCCATGCTTAGTGTGTCTAGGGGGCAATCCAGTACTGACCATGCTTACATAGCTCATGAATGTGGCCACACAATTCCCTGTCTCATGAAGCTCCAAAGTCTCATTGTCAAATCCCTATGAAATTTAGGTGAAAGTGAATACACAGGTCTTCGGCTTAACTAGTTAAGAAGCGTGAACTACAGTTGCTTTCCCAACCATTATAATTAAGGATATGATGTGAGAATGAGAAATGCATCACAGCCAAATGGAGGTCACCCTGCCCCTCAAGGATGGAAATGGACATACAGGCAGGTGAGACTGGAACCCAGGCAGAAAGGGCAGATACAGGAACCAATTGTTGTATTCAAAGAACAGACCACCAATCCAATCCACTTATTTTTCCATGGTGGAGACAGAAAACTCAACAAAGGAAGTGGGTCAGAAAACATGACTAAGAAGGAATGCATACCACTCTAGAAAACATTCAATCCTAGAACTGGCTAAGTCAGGAACATTTCAGAGTGGAATCACAAAGGGGTCTTATCCATAGGAACAGGTTGGCTTTTGCTTTCAAGGTCTATGTGGTTTCTCAGCAAAAGGTATTCCTGCAACACCAAGAACATGGTTTCCCAGATTCCTGTAACCAGTGGGTCAGTCTTGACTGTAGAGACAGCTACTTTCAGACTACATTCTGGCAGCAGTGAGAGGGCTTTGATTCTAGGGACACCTTCTCATAAAGGGACAGGTTGAAAGGAACAATCTTAGCTTACACCTAAGCTTTTGCCGGAAGCCTCCTCTGAACATTCAGGCTGCATGCCTGTTCACTGGATCCCAGGACCACTGCATACATACCTCTTTTATAGCACTTACTATAACTTTGAAAGCAGCTGTTCACATGTATGAATCTCAGAAAACCATGGCCTCTGTATGAGAATGGGAATTGTTTTGCCTTCCTATCCCTAGTTCCTAAGAGAGTAACCAGCACATCAAAGGTGCTAAACAAACATTTGCTGTTTTGTTTGCTGATTCAGCTTGTCATTCCCAAAGCACAAATATCTATCTTCTCTCTGTGTCTGGCTCAGCCACACTAGGAGCTTGTGCTAGGCTAAAGTACTAGAGCTCAGCAATAGACTCAAGTGCTCCTCCTATCAACTCAAGAGTGAGGTCTGCCTGAAGAGAGAGACAGAGGAACCTCCTAGCACAAGTGGGGACACAGGTGGGAGCAAAGGACTCTGTGTAGTTCTCTCTCCATCACTTTCTACCCCAAGAATTCATCTCAATTCCAGGTGCCTGGTGGAGGCGGCACCACACCAGAAGACAATAAAATCTGTTTTCTCTCCTAATTTTAAAACAATCCCCAAAGATTTATCCTTGAGAATTTAGAGGTCCCTGAGCTAGAAGCCAAACCTATGTGAGTTGTGACCTTTTCCTGCCACTTGAAACACAACCCAAAGGAATGATATTTTGCCCTTACCAAAAAATAATCCATATGAGGGTCAAAGTATCCTCCAATGCCATAATCAGCAACCTGGCAGTAAAAAAGAAAAAACAAAAAAAAAACAAGGTTGGCTAGCCTCTAAGCCAGCCCAGGAACTCTGCATTCCCAAGCCTGCTCCTAAATGAAGACAATAAGCAGCTTATCTAGTACCTGCACCTAGACCAGGAAACTAAGGAACAGACAGAATATGGAACTTACCCAAGGTGACACAGATAGAAAGTAGCAAAGCTTGAATTCTTTTTTTTTTTTAATAAATTTATTTATTTATGGCTGCATTGGGTCTTCGTTGCTGCACGCGGGCTTTCTCTAGCTGCGGCGAGCGGGGTCTACTCTTCGTCGCAGTGCACAGGCTTCTCATTGCGGTGGCTTCTCTTATTGAGGAACATGGGCTCTCGGTGTGTGGGCTTCAGTAGCTGTGGCTCGTGGGCTCTAAAGCTCAGGCTCAATAGTTGTGGCTCAGAGGCTTAGTTGCTTCATGGCATGTGGGATCTTCCCGGACCAGGGATCGAACCCATGTCCCCTGCATTGGCAGGCAGATTCCCAACCACTGCACCATCAGGGAAGTCCCGGCAGGAGGATTCTTAACCACTGTGCCACCAGGGAAGTCCCAAAGCTTGAATTCTTACCCAGGCTTTTTGATTCCTGAGCTCTATGCCCTTAAACCCTAGGCCGTTTGTGCCCAGAGAAAGAGGCAAACAAAAATCAGACTGGGTAGGTTTCTGTGGGAAGGGGCATGGAAGTGGGGCTCACAACATTTCAAGGCCAGTGTCCTCAGGCTAGAGAATGGAAAGCTTCAGGGTAAAGGTAACTATGGCTCAACTGAGATTAGAAAAGACAAGAAAGGGGGACAGGACACAGATTCCTCACTCAGATACCTCATACCTGGAAAAATTCAGCTGTTTCATCTGACAGCCCAGTGATGAGCTGAATCCTGCGATTCACTTGGCCAATCACAGGGTCTTCCTCTTCTGTCAGAAATAACACTGGATGGAGAAAATCAGGTAGACAACAAGGGCATGGGGAAAGGAGAAAAGTGGACCAATGTGAGTCAGGAGAAAAAGATGGGGTAGAAAAGGAGGTGGGGAGGTTGGAGGGTTTGGAGATCATTCCTCTTGCCTCTGGACACTGTGTCACAACTGTCATTTCTGGCTCAGAAACGCCATATGGGGACATTCAGAATCCCCACAATCTCAGCATTCACAGGGCCCTTGGAACTCATCCCTTCCAACCTTCTGATGTGGTAACAACAATACTGGGACAATACTGAGGAGGTATATTATCTGAGTTTATACAGTCAGTAAGTGGCAGAGCTAGGACTATAACTCAAGCCTTCAAGATTTTTGTCCTGTGCTTTTTTTGTGATATAACAAGATCTCCTAAAATTTTAAGTAAAACTCAAAACTGGTCAAACCATGATAAAAATGTGTATAATTTAAGCTAGAACAAAATCACTCTTAGGGTCCATAAACAAACACAAACCACACATATACACACATGCACACTATAAGCCCACATGAAGTATGCACACAAAGTCACAGCTAAGGACAGTGTGAGGGACAAACAGTAACCAAATGGAGAGACACAAAGTGAACACAGAGGTCAGAGAAATCTCACATATACAAGTAGGGTGACTGGGAGAGATGCCAAACCACCCCATGCCCAGATTACCTTTGGCTGACTCTCGCTTTGGATGACTGGACAGAAGGTGAAGTGATACTAAAGACTCTGGATCATTTCATCTAGGAAATAAAATCTGAGAATGAATATAGTCTCACTTCACCCCTAACTATGCGCTTATGTCCAGAGACCCTAGAGATAGATCTATCATTAACTAATTCATTTATTATTTTAAAAACTTATTCTGAGCTATTTAAAGCATACAGAGAACTGTGAAGAATAATACAGCAAATTCATAGGTACCCCTAACTCAGGTCTGCCAAATCTTGGCATTGGTCAGGTGAGGCAGAGACTACCTACCTACACAATACCTATATGAAAGACTTTCTCTCTTTTTTCACTAATAAGATAATCCTGATTTTATTTAAGATACCAATGTGCCCAGAAAAAAAGATTATACCTTCTAATTTCACTTGTATCCTCGTCTGAACCTGATTACCGCCTGTATAATTATTTGTAAGCAAAAGTTGTTATTTGTAAGCTCAATAAAGGGGGTGGGGCAGATAGTTGGAGCAGACTCTTTTAGGGCCCTTCCCCTTTCTAACTGCTTCTGGTCTCAAACCCAGGTATAGCTCCAGGAGCCATCTTGTGACATTAGGAAGAAAGCCATGCACTATAAAAGATGAAACAGAAAGAAGGATCCAGGTCCCCGATGATATTGTGGAGCTACCAAAATGATGCTAGATTATCTTTCTCTTTAAGTCTGTTTATATGAAAGAATAAAGCCTAAGTCACTATAACTCTATTATAAGGAACCTAATGTAATTCCCAACTTGTATATTTATTTACTATGGAACTTCTTTAAAAATAAATAAAACATTACAGATAAAACTGAGCCCTTCCTAATCTAATTCTCCTCTACAGCTCCCCACAAAAAATCACTATCCTAAAATTATTAGTGCTTCTTTATCCTGGAACATGTTTTTATACATTTACTATTAATGTATTAAAAAGTGAATATAAACAGTATTGCTTTCCATGTATTGAAACTTTATATAAATTGTATCATACTCAACATAACCTTCTATAACTTGCTTTTTGACTTAGTGTTAAGTTTTTTGAGAGATGCATGAGAAACGTAGTTTTTTTTTAGTTCACTCATTTTTACTAAGGCTAAGTAATAGATTGTATGCATATTTCATAAATCATTTATCCATTTTCCCTTGATGAACATTCAGATTTGTAAAAGCCTTTCTATTACATCTCCTTGTCCACATGTTCAAGTGCTTCACTAGGGTAGTGGTCTTCAAACTAGGGTCTGCGTACCGCTAAGGTATGCACAATTTTAGCAGAAATACAGAGGAATTGACTTCCAGATACTCAAATTCTATATACACTCTT
>NW_006788200.1:261178-302506 GCF_000442215.2 Lipotes vexillifer
CACTCTTTCACTGCTTTGCTCAATTTCTCTTTTCAAATAGTCCTTCCCCCAACTATTCAAAAGAAAGGCCTATTGTTCATACACATAAAATTTTACTATGGTGTATTCTCCCCAGATGTAAAAACTTTTAGGTCATCAAAAAAAGAAACAACACAAAATACTGTCTCAGTGAAGCCTCCTCTGGGTTAACCAAGACACTCATTAACTCACAGTAGGGTTTCCTGTATCATATTTCTGATAATTGTGAAGTATAGCATTTAGAAATGGGGTATTTTTGGCCCTTGTTGGGATGCTCTGAATAAAAATGTTTGTAAAGCAGGACACTATAACTGATATAAATTTTTGTTTCATTACTTGGCCTCTTCTATTCCTTGATTATTTTCAAAGAAGGCACTGCCCTTGTGGGATGATCTAGTAAGGGTCAAGTGAATACTGAGAAAGAATATTTATATGAAAAGTGGCAGCAACTCTTTTCAACTATTCTTAACATTCATCCCTATTATATGTCACTCACTAAAAAGAAAAGAAAATTCAAACAGCTAAAAAAATTCTGAAGTCTAGGTTGGTAACAATGATTATTTTAATAGTAAAAGCGTGTCACAGAATAAAGATATCCTTCTAAATGCAATTCCCTCCACAGAGCTTCCTGAAAACCACCAATAAGGAAAGAAAACAAAAATCACCCATTACCTATGCCTACAATGTAACTTGGAAACAGAGATACTACAAATTTCAATTTTCTTGTTAGTGGGAAAATAAACACCAGATGTCAGCAGAGTGTTCCAGAGATATGTAAGCAAACAATCTGAGGCTGCAGAAAGAATGAAAAGTGTAGAATGGTCTTAATGGTGGTGAAACAATATTAATGGTAAACACCATATAATGTCATCCAGGGTCTTGCTTTCAGAGGGAAAGGACCTACTCTGAGTAGGGAAATACTGAGAGAAAAATCTGAAACTCAGTGGATCACAGCACTGCCTTTTGGATATTTTAAACACAAGAGCTTAGAAACTGTACTGAATCACAGGTTACAGCACAGGGAAGGCACTATTTCTTGCGTGAAGGAGGACTCTTAGAGAGTGAGATGGCTGTCAGGTTTGGTGGCAAAGAAAAGAAGTGGGTAAAAGTAAGGGGCCCATTAAAATTATAAATTAAGAAATAATTCAGAGGAGATAGACCAAAAAAAAAGTACTATTAATTAAAGAAACTGCATTTCACTTAGGAATAGAAGAGGAAACATTAAACACGAGATCAATGGTCCAGGAAAACACAACAAGAAAAATAAAAAAGAACTCAGCATCCATACAAGTTACAACAGAAAAACAAAATGAAAATCAAAACTTTTCAGGAGTTGAAAACACAAAACAACCAAGCCCCAGCCAAGAAACAGAAGAAAATTAACAAAATACTGTAACATTGATTAAATATAATTAAGTAATAAGCAAGTGTGACTATGAAAGAACATCGCAATTCAGAAACTGAAAAGCTCAGAATGGATACAGACAACAAAAGATGTGAAACAGAAACTGATCATATTCAGAAAAGCTATTTAAAAAAACCAATGAAATTATCTCAGGAATGAAGACTATTATAAGGTCCCCAAGGAAGACAGAAATACGACCAAGGTGTACTAAGAGACAGAGAGGACAGAATGAGAAAAGTAAAACAAAGAAAATGAAGGAAAATGAAGATAAAGGTAAACAGGATGAGAGTCAGTGAAAAATATAAAAGACTGACAAAGAAGAGTAATGTAGGTTTCACTGGATCCTTAAAAAAAATGAAAGAATGGATTTGACCTAAAATGGCCAATTCTAAGATATATCCTAGTAAAACAAGCAAACAGAAAATGATGAATACAGTAAATTAATCTAAAATAGTATGTCAAAACTGAGACCAAATACATCAATCATATGAATAAAGTACTTATTTACATAGATAAATACAATTATTTTTATTAAAAATAAGAGACTTTTTAATATAGCTGAATATAACTCCTAACAGACTGACCCTCACCCAGATAACTATAAACTCTGGACAAAATATGAAAAATAATTACTGGAAGGCACTGCAGAGTAAACAAAACAGGCAGATTATGAATGGCAGTCAATCCTTAAAAGACAGGAATGAGGGGCTTCCCTGGTGGTGCAGTGGTTGAGAGGCCGCCTGCCGATGCAGGGGACGTGGGGTTGTGCCCCGGTCCGGGAAGATCCCACATGCCGCGGAGCGGCTAGGCCCGTGAGCCATGGCCACCGAGCCTACGCGTCTGGAGCCTGTGCTCCGCAACCGGAGAGGCCACAACAGTGAGAGGCCCACATACCGAGAAAAAAAAAAAAAAAAAAAAGACAGGAATGGTACAGGTGGTCTCCCATTTTTTCAATGGCTATTAGCCTTGGATGACCACAGGTGACATAGCACAGTCTGACAAAAAATCCAAAGTTTTTATAACCTGAAGCACCACATTACAGAGGCAACCATAGGTGCTAAAATGTGAAGAGTGAATCACAACAATGTGAGAGAAAGAGAGGGACTTTCAAACTCTACATATAAGCTCTGCCTGAATCTCTTGCAGACCTCTAAACAAAGCATATGTAGGTGAGACTGTAAGCATCTCAGCCAAGTATAAGAACTGAACAGCACAAAAAAGTTTGCTGTTTGTGTCCAGCCAAGTTAACTGCCTGTTATTAAAAACAAAAACAGGCTACCTCTTTCAAGATGGTGACATAGGAGGCTCCTGAACTCATCTCCTCCTATGGACACCCCAAATCTATAGCTACATATGGAAAAATTTTCTCTGAAACAAATCCAGAGGATGAGTGACTCGTACACATCAGGTGAACAAGAAAAAATCCACATCATAAATGGTAAGAGTTAGAAACTAACACATCGTAAAACAACTACACCCCAATAAAAAAAAAAAATGGTAAGAGAAGGGTAACTACCTTGCAGTACAGAGGTTACAACTCCGCACTTCCACTGCAGGGGGCATAAGTTCACTTCCTGGTCAGGGAATTAAGATCCTGCAAGCCACGCAGCATGACAAATAAATAAATAAATAAATAAATGAAATTTTGAAAAATGGTGAGAGAGAGCAAACTCACAGATATAGAGAACAAACTAGTGGTTATAAGTGGGAGAGGGAAGGGGGAGAGGCAAAATAGGAGTAGGGGATTAAGAGCTACAACCTACTATGTAAAACAAATAAGCTACAAGGATATATTGTACAGCACAGGGAATATAGCCAATATTTTGTAATAATTATAAATGGAGTATAATATATAAAAATTTTGGATCACTACGTTGTACAACTGAAACTAATACTGTAAATCAACTAAACCTCAATTTAAAAAATGGTAAGACTCCAATAAAGAAGTTAAAAAGATAAAAAAAATTTTAAAGTTGTATTTAATTAATAAATAAATAAATAAATAAATAAATAATGGTAAGAGAGGCTGAGACACAAATCTCACCATAAACCCCAACCCTGGCAAGGTGGCACACAACCAGGAGGGAACTCACAACTCTCAGCTTCTCCCTGAAAGGCAATGGGTTTGGACCGCACATCCAGCACCCAAACTTTTAAGACATCCACCTAAGAGAAGGGACCCCAAAACATGTAGCTTTGAAAGCCAACAGTGCTTGTATCTGTGAGATCTGTAAGACTATATGGCAAATTAAGAGACAGTTCTTAAAGGGCTCGCATGGACTCACCATACCTAACCCCCCAGGGCCCAGCAGAGGCAGCAGACTGAAAAACCAGTCTTCTTGGTGAAAGAGGACTATTTGCTTATTTTGACAGCTGCAGCCTTAGGGGCAGGCTTCTAACTTAACACACATCAAGGGGCCGATGCCAATACTCCCAGAGACCAGGGAGGTCCATCAGCAGGTACTATCTTCACACTCTCCCTCTGCCTTGCTCCAGGTCACTGGTATTTCCCAGAAAGAATTTGTGTATATCTCTGGCACCCCCGATCTTGTGGGTGCAGCCCAGAGCATGACTCTTGAACACCTGGTTTGCTGGCCAGTGGAGCATGTGTTCATGATTTCTTCAAGAGGAGGGGAACAAACAAAGAAACAGTTCTTTTTTTTTTTTTTTTTTGCGGTACATGGGCCTCTCACTGTTGTGGCCTCTCCCGCTGTGGAGCACAGGCTCCGGACGCGCAGGATCAGCGGCCATGGCTCACGGGCGCAGACGCTCCGCGGCATGTGGGATCTTCCTGGACCGGGGCACAAACCCATGTCCCCTGCATCGGCAGGCGGACTCTCAACCACTGTGCCACCAGGGAAGCCCAAAGAAACAGTTCTTAACTGGCTATCACACCAGGCCACAGTGCAGAGGGAGCAGACCAAAACACCCATTTCAGTATTCACCTGAAACAGGTATATTTGCATACTTTTTAAAAGCTGCTGCCAGAGGGTCCAGCTTACAATCAGCCTGCATCTAGGTGCTGACTGATATCCTTCCCTTTGGACACTAACAGATCTTGGCATACCCTCAACTACTAGAAGCCACTAAGAACAAACCAGGCTGCTTGAACAATTACAAACGTTTGAGAGAAAACTAAGAGCAAGGGCAGGGTTTAATGACAAGGTTCATCTCCTACACAAGACCACTCCTTTAAGACTGGAAGAGGGGTTTCTTTATCTATTGTATACATACAAACCAACACAGAGAGTCAAGGAAAATGAAAAAAAAGAGAGGAATACGTTCCAATTGAAAAAACAAGGCAAAATCTCAGAAAAAGACCTTAATGAAATGGAGATAAGTGGCTTACCTGATAAAGAGTTAAAAATAATGGTCATAAAGGGAGGCAGAGTCAAGATGGTGCTGTGGAAAGACATGAAGTTAGCGTCTCCCCACAACAAGGGCACCTGCTGGCCGCTCGTGGGGGACTCTGAGGCCCAAGGAGATGGGAGGAATCCCAAAGTGAACCGGTAGGATGTAGGGGGACTGAGGAAGAAGAAGTGGAGGCAACACAAGATTGGCACCCCTGACGCCAGGCAGATCAGGAAAAGCACGCAGGAGAGACTCTCCGGGAAGAGCGGTGGAGGGCGATTGCCCCACCCACTCAGGCCTGGGGAGACTGTTGAGCTCCCAGGCCGGTGCCATGCCCTCCAAAGCCCCCTTCAAATCACATGGGTCCTTGGGGGCATAGGAGGGAGGTAGGGGAGATCAGGAGAGGCAGGCGGGAGGGCCCCTCCAGGGCCCCTCCCAGACCGGAGGAGCAGGAGAGGAGAGGAGGGTGATTGCTCTGCCCACTCAAGCCCAGAAAGCCTGCTGGGCTCCCAGGTGAGGTCCTCTGCCCTATGAGACCAGGGGTGGGGGGCATGCCCTCTTCCAGGTTTTTATTATGTTTTTCTTTTCCCTCACCCTCTTTTTCACTATTGTGGTACTGATGTACCTTCCAGTTGCTGATTCATCTATATTTTTATTTCTATATTCTTTCTAACATATCTGTTAGTTTCCTAGTCTAATTTTATTTTTTACTTTGTTATTGTTCCTATTTTTTTTTCTGCCCCACACGTCTTGCGGGATCTTGGTTCATGAGCCGGGGGTTGGGCCAAAGCTCCTGTCGTGGGAGCTCCAAGTCCGAACCACTGGACTAACAGAGAACCTCAGACCCCAGGGAATATTCATCAGAGTGAGGTCTCACAGAGTTCCTCATCTCAGCACAAAGACCCAGCTCTACCCAACAGCCTACAAATTCCAGTGTTGGAAGCCTCAGGCCAAATAGCCAGTAAGACAGGAACACAATCCCACTCATTAAAAAAATAATAAAAAATTAGATGGCAAAAAAATATGTCACAGATGATGCGGCAAGGTAAAAACCTAGAAGGCCAAATAAATGAAGAGGAAATAGGCAATCTACCTGAAAAAGAATTCAGAGTAATGATAATAAAGATGATCCATAATCTCAGAAATAGAATGGAGGAACGGACTGAGAAAATACAAGAAATGTTTAACAAAAATCTAGAAGAACTAAAGAACAAACAAACAGAGATAAACAACACAATAACTGAAATGAAAAATACACTAGAAGGAATCAATAACAGAATAACTGAGGAGAAGAACGAGTAAGTGAGCCACAGGACAAAATAGTGGAAATAACTGCTGAGGAGCAGAATAAAGAAAAAAGAATGAAAAGAATTGAAGACAATCTCAGAGACATCAGGGACAACACTAAATGCACCAGTATTCAAACTATAGGGGTCCCAGAAGAAGAGAAAAAGAAAGGGTCTGAGAAAATACTTGAAGAGGTTATAGTCGAAAAATTCCTTAACATGGGAAAGGAAATAGTCACCCAAGCCCAGGAAGCGGAGAGAGTCCCATTCAGGATGAACCGTCGGAAAAACACACTAAGACACATATTAATAAAATTAACAAAAATTAAATTTGAAGAAAAAATACTAAAAGTAGCAAGGGAAAAACAAAAAATAACATACAAAGGAATCCCCAAAAGGTTATCAGCTGATTTTTCAGCAGAAACTCTGCAGGCCAGAAGGGAGTGGCAGGATATACTTAAAGTGAGGAAAAAGAAAAACCTAGAACCAAGATTACTCTACCCAGCAAGGATCTCATTCAGATTTGATGGAGAAGTCAAAAGCTTTTCAGACAAGCAAAAGCTAAGAGAATTCAGCAGCACAAAACCAGCTTTACAACAAATGCTAAAGAAATTTCTCTAGGCGGGAAACACAAGGGAAGAAAAGGACCCACAAAAACAAATACAAAACAATTAAGAAAATAGTAATAGGAACATACATATTGATAATAACCTTGAATGTAAATGGATTAAATGCCCCAACCAAAAGACACAGAGTGGCTGAATCAACACAAAAACAAGACCCATATATATGCTGTCTACAATAGACCCACTTCAGACCTAGGGACACATACACACTGAAAGTGAAGGGATGGAAAAAGATATTCCATGCAAATGGAAATCAAAAGAAAGCTGGAGTAGCAATACTCATATCAAATAAAATAGACTTTAAAATAGACTGTTACAAGAGATAAGGAAGGACACTACATAATGATCAAGGGATCAATCCAAGAAGAAGATATAACAATTATAAATGTTTATGCACCCAACACAGGAGCACCTCAATACATAAGGCAAATGCTAACAACCATGAAAGGAGAAACTGACAGTAACACAATGATAGTAGGGACTTTAACACCCCATTTACACCAATGGAGAGATCATCCAAAATGAAAATAAATAAGGAAACACAACCTTTAAATGACACAATAGACCAGATAGATTTAATTGGTATTTATAGAACATTCCACCCAAAAGTGGAAGAATACAATTTCTTCTCAAGTGCACACAGAGCATTCTACAGGAGAGATCACATCTTAGGTCACAGATCAAGCCTTAGAAAATTTAAGAAAATTGAAATCATATCAAACATCTTTTCTGACCACAATGCTATGACACTGAAAATCAATTACAGGAAAAAAACTGTAAAAAACACAAATACATGGAGGCTAAACAGTACACTACTAAATAACCAAGAGATAACTGAAGAAATCAAAGAAGAAATTGAAAAACACATAGAAACAAATGACAATGAAAACACGATGACCCAAAACCTATAGGACACAGCAAAAGCAGTTCTAAGAGGAAAGTTTATAGCAATTCAATATCACCTCAAGAAACAAGAAAAATCTCAAATAAACAATCTAACCCTTCAGTTAAAACAACTAGAGAAAGAAGAACAAAGAAAACCCAAAGTCAGTAGAAGGAAAGAAATCATAAAGATCAGAGAAGAAATAAACAAAATAGAAACAAAGACAACAATAGGAAAGATCAATAAAACTAAAAGCTGGTTCTTTGAGAAGATACACAAAATTGATAAACCCTAAGCCAGACTCATCAAGAAAAAAAGGGAAAGGATGCAAATCAATATAATTAGAAATGAAAAAGGAGAAATCACAACTGACACTGCAGAAATACAAAGGGTTATAAGAGCCTACCACAAACAACTATATGCCAATAAAATGGACTACCACGAAGAAATGGACAAATTCTTGGAAAGGTACAATTTTCCAAGACTGAACCAGGAAAAATTAGGAAATATAAACAGACCTATCACAAGTAATGAAATTGAAACCATAATTAAAAATCTTCCAACAGACAAAAGTCCAGGACCAGATGGCTTCATAGGCAAACTCTATCAAACATTTAGAGAAGAGCTAACATCAATCCCTCTCAAACTCTTCCAAAAAATTGCAGAGGGAGAAACACTCCAAAATTCATTCTATGAAGCCACCATCATCCTGATACCAAAACCAGAAAAAGATATCACAAAAAAAGAAAATTATAGACCAATATCACTGATGAACATAGATGCAAAAATCCTCAACAAAATACTAGCAAACAATCCAACAGCATATTAAAAGGATCATACACCATGATCAAGTGGGATTTATCCCAGGGATGCAAAGATTCTTCAATATATGCAAATCAATCAATGTGATACACCATATTAACAAATTTAAGAATAAAAACCATATGATCATCTCAATAGATGCAGAAAAAGCTTTTCACAAAATTCAACACCATTTATGACAAAAACTCTCCAGAAAATGGGCATAGAGGAAACCTACCTCAACATAATGAAGGCCATATATGACAAACCCACAGCAAGCATCATACTCTAGGGTGAAAAACTGAAAGCATTTCCACTAAGATCAGGAACAAGACAAGGATATCCACTCTTGCCACTCTTATTCAACAGTTTTGGAAGTCCTATCCATAGCAATCAGACAAGAAAACGAAATAAAAGGAATACAAATTGGAAAAGAAGAAGTAAAACTCACTGTTTTTCCGATGACATACTATACATAGAAAATGCTAAAGATGCCACCAGAAAACTACTAGAACTAATCAATGAACTTGGTAAGGTTGCAGGATACAAAATTAATGCACAAAAATCTCTGGCATTCCTATACACCAACAGCAAGAAATCAGAAAGAGGAATTAATGAAACACTCCCATTTACCACTGCAACAAAAAGAATAAAATACCTAGGAATAAACCTACCTAAGGAGGCAAAAGACGTGTACTAAGAAAACTATAAAACACTGATGAAAGAAATCAAGGATGAGATAAACAGATGGAGAAATATACCATGTTCTTGGATTAGAAGAATCAATATTGTGAAAATGACTATACTACCCATAGCAATCTACAGATTCAATGCAAGCCCTATCAAACTACCAATGGCATTCTTCACAGAATAAGAACAAAAATGTTAACAATTTGTATGGAAACACAAAAGACCCCAAATAGCCAACGCAATCTTGAGAAAGAAACATGAAGTTGGAGGAATCAGGCTCTCCGACTTCAAACTATACCAGCTATAGGGGCTTCCCTGGTGGCACAGTGGTTGAGAGTCTGCCTGCCAATGCAGGGGACACAGGTTCGTGCCCCGGTCCGGGAAGATCCCACATGCCACAGAGCAGCTGGGCCCATAAAAAAAAAAAAAATTAAATTGGGCCCAAAAAAAAAAAAAAAAATAAATAAAAAAAAAAAAAAAAACTATACCAGCTATAGTAATCAAGACAGTATGGTACTGGCAGAAAAATAGAAATATAGATCAATGGCACAGGATAGAATGCCCAGAGTTAAATGCACGCACATATGGGCACCTAATTTACGACAAAGGAGGCAAGAACATACAATGGAGAAAAGACAGCCTCTTCACTCAGTGGTGCTGGGAAAACTGGACAGCTACATGTAGAAGAATGAAATTAGAACACTACCTAACACCATACGCAAAAATAAACTCCAAATGGATTAAAGACTTAAATATAAGACCAGACACTGTAAAACGCTTCGAGGAAAACATCCTTTTTTCCAACCACAACAGTATGCAACTAGAAATCAATAACAAGAAGCAAATTGGAAAATTCACAAATATGCACAGACTAAGCAACACACTGCTGAATAACCAATGCATCAAAGAAGAAATCAACCAAAAAGATTTTGAGGGAAATAAAATGGAAATACAACATACCAAAACTTAAGGGATGAAGCAAAAACAGCTCTAAGAGGAAAGCTCATAGCAATAAAAGCATATATTAATTAACAAGAGAGAACTCAAATAACCTCATTATATACCTCAAGGAACTAGAAAAAGGAAAAAATGAAGCCCAAAGTCAGTAGAAGGAAAAAAATAACAAAGATCAAGGGGAAACAAATGAAATAGAGACTAAAAAGACAATAGAAAAGGTCAATAAAACTAAGAGCTGTTTTTTTGAAAAGATAAACAAAATAGATAAACTTTTAAGTAGATTCACCAAGAAAAAGAGAAGACTCAAAATCATAAATGAAAGAGGTGTTACAACTGATACAACAGAAATACAAAGGACCTTGAGAAACTACTCTGAACAGCTCTACACCAACAAATTGGGACAACCTGGAAGAAATGGATAAGTCCCTAGAAACATACAACCTACTAAGAATGAATCAAGAAGAAACAGAAAATCTGAATAGAGCAATCATTAGTAAGGAAACTGAATCAGTCATTTAAAACCTCCCAACAACAAGTCCAGGACCGGGCTTCCCTGGTGGTGCAGTGGTTGAGAGTCCACCTGCCGATGCAGGGGACGTGGGTTTGTGCCCCGGTCCAGGAAGATCCCACATGCCGCAGAGCGGCTGGGCCCGTGAGCCATGGCCACTGAGCCTGTGCATCCGGAGCCTGTGCTCCACAATGGAAGAGGCCACAATGGTGAGATGCCTGCATACCACAAAAAAAAAAAAAAAAAAAAAAAAAAAAAAGGTCCAGGACCACAGGGCTTCACTGGTAAATTCAACCACACATTAAAGAAAAATTAGTAACAATACTTCTCAAACTCTTCCAAAAATCTTAAGAGGAGGGAATACTTCCAAACTCATTTTACTATCCCAGCATTACATCGATACCAAAACCAGACCAAAATAACTACAAGAAAAGTAAAACACAGACCAATATCCTTGATGAACACAAATGCAAAAATCCTCAACAACTATCAGCAAACCAAATTCTGCAATACATTAAAAAGATCACAAACCATGATCAAGTGGGATTTATCCCTGGAATGCAAGGATGGTGAAACACTTGCAAATTATTCAATGTGACACACCACATTAAAAAAATAAAGGGAAAAAATCATATGATCATTTCAACACATGCAGAAAAACCATCTGAGAAAATTCAACATCCATTCATGATGAAAAATTCTCAACGGACTTCCCCGGTGGTGCAGTGGTTAAGAATCCACCTGCAATGCAGGGGATGTGGGTTCAAGACCTGGTCCTGAAGGATCCCACATGCCATGGAGCAACTAAGCCCATGCGCCACCACTACTGAGCCTGTGTGCCACAACTATTGAAGCCCGCGTGCCTAGAGCCCATGCTCTGCAAAAGAGAAGCCACCACAATGAGAAGCCCGTGAACTGCAACCAAGAGTAGCCCCCACTCACCCCAACTAGAGAAACCCCATGTGCGGCAACAAAGACCCAATGCAGCCATAAATAAATAAATAAATTTATTTAAAAAAAAACTCTCAACCAGTGAGTATAGATGAAACATGCTTCAACATAAAAAAGGCCAGGGCTTCCCTGGTGGCGCAGTGCTTGAGAGTCTGCCTGCCGATGCAGGAGACGCGGGTTCGTGCCCCGTTTCGGGAAGATCCCACATGCCGCGGAGCGGCTGGGCCCGTGAGCCATGGCCGCTGGGCCTGCGCGTCCGGAGCCTGTGCTCCGCAAATGGGAGAGGCCACAACAGTGAGAGGCCCGCATAACGCAAGGAAAAAAAAAAAAAAAAAAAAAAAAGGCCATATGTGCCAAGCCCACAACAATCATACTCAATGGCGAAAAACTCAATGATTTTCTTCTGTGATAAGGAACAAGACAAGGATGCTCATTCTCATCACTTTTATTCAATATAGCATTAGAAGTCCTAGCCAGAGCAATTAGGCAACAAAAAGAAATGAAAGGCAGCCAAATTGGAAAGGAAGTAAAACTATCTCTATTTGCAGACGCCATGATCTTTTTTTTCACTGAAGTATAATTAATTTACAATGCTGTGTTAGTTTCTGGTGTACAGCGAACTGATTCAGTTATACATATATTCAGTTATATATATATATATATATATATATATATATATATACACATATATATACATATATTTTTCTCTTTTTCATATTCTTTTCCATTATAGTTTATTACAAGATATTGAATACAGTTTCCTGTGCTATATAGTAGAATCTTGTTGTTTATCTATTTTATATATAGTAATTTCTATCTGCTAATCCCAAACTCCTAATTTATCTCTCTCCCTGTTTCCCTTCAGTAAACATAAATTTGTTTCCTATGTCTGTTTCTGTTTTGTAAATAAGTTCATTTGTATCATATTTCAGATTCTACACATAAGTGATATCATATGATATTTGCCTTTCTTTGTCTTACTTCACTTAGTATGATAATCTCTAGGTCCATACATGTTGCTGCAAATGGCATTCTTTTATTCTTTCTATGGCTATTATTCCATTGTGTGTGTGTGTGTGTGTGTGTGTGTGTGTGTGTACACACATATCACACCTTCTTTATCCATTATCTGTCAATGAACATTTAGGCTGCTTCCATGTCTTGGCTATTGTAAATAGTGCTGATATGAACACTGGGGTACATGTACCTTTTTGAATTTGAGTTTTCATCTTTTCTGGATATATCTGCAGACGTGGGATGACTAGACCATGTAGTAACTCTATTTTAGTTTTTTAAGGAACTCCATACTGTTCTCCGTAGTGGCCGCACCAATTTACATTCCCACTGACAGTGTAGGAGCGTTCCCTTTTCTTCACACCCATTCCAGCATTTATTATTTATAGACTTTTTGATGATGGCCATTCTGACCAGTGTGAGGTGATACCTCATTGTTGTTTTGATTTGCATTTCTCTAATAATTAGTGATGTTGAACATCTTTTCATGTGCCTGTTGGCCATTTGTATGTTTTCCTTGGAGAAATGTCTATTTAGGTCTTCTGCCCATTTTTTTGATTGGGTTGTCTGGTTTTTTTGTTATTGAGTTGTATGAGCTGTTTGTATATCTTGGAAATTAATCCCTTGTCAGTCACATCATTTGTAAATATTTTCTCCCAATCCGTAGGTTGTCTTTTCATTTTGTTGATGGTTTCCTTTGCTATGCAAAAGCTTATAAGTTTGATTAAGTCCCATTTGTTTATTTTTGCTTTTATTTCTATTGCCTTGGGAGACTGACATAAGAAAACATTGTTACATTTTATAACAGGGAATGTTTTGCTTGTGCTCTCTTCTAAGAGTTTTATGGTGTCACGTCTTATATTTAAGCCTTTGAGGCATTCTGAGTTTATTTTTGTGTATGGTATGAGGGAGTGTTCTCATTTCATTGATTTACATGCAGCTGTCCAGCTTTCCCAACACCACTTGCTAAAGAGACTGTCTTTTCTCCACTGTATATTCTTGCCTCCTTTGTTGAAGCTCAATCGACTGTAGGTGTATGGCTTTACTTCTGGGCTCTCTACTCTGTTCCATTGATTGATATGTCTGTTTCTGTGCCAATACCACTGTTTTGATTACTATAGCTTTGTAGTATTGTCTGAAGTCTGGGAGGGTTAGGCCTCCAGCTTTGTTCTTTTTCCTCAAGACTGCTTTGGCAGCAGATGTCATGATCTTATATAGAAAACTCTAAAAACCCCACCAAAAACTGTGAACTAATAAACAAATGCAGTAGTTGCAGGATATAAAAATCAATATACAAAAATCAATTGCATTTCTATTTATTAATAACAAACTATCAGAAAGAGAAATTAGGAAAACAATCCCATTCACAACTTCATCAAAAAACAAAAAATGTAGGAAAAAATTTAACCAAGGAAGTGAAAGAACTGTATGGTGTAAACTATATGATGAACGAAACTGAAAAAGACACAAATAAATGGAAAGATATTCTGGGCTCATGGATTGGAAGAAATAATATTGCTAAAATGTCCATACTATCAAAAGCAATCTACAGATTCAATGCAATCCCTATCAAAATTGCAACAGCATTTTTCACATAAATGGAACAAAAAAATCCTAAAATTTGCATGGAACCACAAAAGACCCTGAATAGGCAAAGCTATCTTGAGAAAAAAAGGACAAAGCTGAAGGCATCATGCTTCCTGATCTCAAACTATATTATAAACCTAAAGTCACAAAACAGTATGGTATTGGCATAAAAACAGACACACAGATAAATGGAACAGAAGAGAAATCCCAGAAATAAACCTATGCATAGGTGGTCAATTAATTCACAACAAAGGAGCCAAGAATATACAATGGGAAAAGGACAGTCTCCTCAATAAATGGTGTTGTAAAAACTGGACAGCCACATACAAAAGAATGAAATTAGACCACTATCTCAAACCATACAAAAAAATCAACTCAAAATGGATTAGACTTGAACATAAGACCTGAAACCATAAAATTCCTACAAGAAAACATAGAGGGTAAGCTCCTAGACACTGACCTTGGCAATATTTTGGATTTGACATCAAAAGTGAAAGCAACAAAATAAAAAATTAACAAGTGGGACTGTATCAAACTAAGAAGTTCCTGTATAGCAAAAGAAACCATCAACAAAATGAAAAGGCAACCAACCTATGGGATGGGAGAAAATATTTGGAAATCATTTAACTGATAAGGGGACAATATCCAAACTATATAAAGAATTCATACAATTCTACAAAAAGAAAAAAACAAACAATCCAACTAAAGAATGAGCAGAGGATCTGAATAGACATTTTTCCGAAGATGATATAAAAGTGGCCAAAAGATATATGAAAAGGTGTTCATCATCATTAATCATAATGGAAATGCAAATCAAAACCACAATGAGATACCACCTCACATTTGCTACAATGGCTTTTATCTAAAAGACTAGAAATAACAAGTATTGGTGAGGATGTGGAAACCTGTGCTCTGTTGGTAAGAATGTAAATTGGTGCAGCCACTATGAAAAACAGTATGGCAATTCCTCAAAATTTTTAAAATAGAACTACCATATGATCCTGTAATTATATGCCTGTGTACTTGATCCTGTAATTATATGTCTGTGTATTTATCCAGTGGAAAAGAAATCACAATCTTGAAAATATATCTGCATCCCCATGTTCATTCCAGCATTATTTATAATAGTCAAAACATGGAAACAACTTAAACGCTCAGTGACAGATGAACGGATAAAGAAAATGTGGTATTCATATATACAATGGAATATTATCCAGCCATTAAAAAAGAAGGAAATATTGCCTTCTGCAAAAATATGGATGGATCTTAAGGGCATTATGCTAAATGAAATGTTAGACATAGAAAGACAAATACTGTATGATCTCACTTACATGTGAAATCTAAAAAAAAAACAAAACAGCAACAACAACTGATATTATAAATACAAAGAACAGATTGATGGTTGCCAGAAGTGGAGAGTGGGGGTGGGTGAAGGTGGTCAAAAGGCACAAACTTCCAGTTATAAGATAAATAAATCCTGGGGATGTAATATAGAGCATGGTGACTATAGTTAACAATACTGTATTGTGTATTTGAAAGTTTTTAAGAGAATAAATCTTTTTTTTTAATAGTTATTTATTTGGCTGTGTCGGGTCTTAGTTGTGGCACACAGGATCCTTCATTATGGCATGTGGGTTCCTCGTTGTGGCACGCAGGCTTCTCTCTAGTTGTGGTGCAGGCTGTAGAGCGTGCGGGCTGTAGAGCATGTGGGCTGTAGAGCATGGGGGCTCAGTAGTTGTGCCACATGGTCTTAGCTGCCCCACAGCATGTGGGATCTTAGTTTCCCAACCAGGGATCAAACCGAGGTCCCTGCACTGGAAGGCAGATTGTTAACCACTGGACCACCAGGGAAGTCCCAAGAATAAATCTTAACAGTTCCCATCGCAAAAAAAAAAAACCTGTAACTATTTAAGGTGATGGATGTTAACTAAAGTTATTGTGGTAATCATTTCATAATATATACATATATTAAATCATTATGTTACACACCTAAAACTAACACAATGTTATATGCCAACTATATCTCAATAAAACAGCAACAACATTCTTCAAAGGACTATAATAGAATCTAGAGTCCCAACATCATTATATTCGCAGAAGCCAGGATATAATAATAAAAAAATTACTTGACATATGAAGAACCAGGAACATGTGACCTATTCTCTAGAGAAAAGACAGAAATAAAACCAACCTAAAGATGAAACAGATGTTGGAATTAGCAGATAAAGATTTTCAAGCAGTTATTAAAGCCATATTCAAGCATGTAAAGAAAAATAATACTTGCAATTAATGAGAAGAAGACAAATCTCAGTCAATAATAATAAGAGTAAAGAATCTTTTGAAAATTTTAGAACTGGGAATTCCCTGGTGGTCCAGTGGTTAGGACTCTGTGCTCTCATTGCCAAGGGCATGGGTTTGATCCCCGGTCAGGGAACTAAGATCCTGCATGCCATGCAGCATGGGCAAATAAAAAAAAAGGAAAAGAAAATTTTAAAACGGAAAAATACAGTATCTGAATTTAAAACTTCACTAGATGCACTTAACATGGAAATGGAGATGACAGAGGCAGAATCACTGAGGTTGGAGGTATACCAACAGACACTATCTAATATGTAGAAAAGAGAAAATATACAAATAAAATATTGACAAGTAAGATCTCCTGCTGGATATAAAGATTATTTCCCTATAAGAACACAAAAAGAAAGAGCAAGAAGATCCTTTCTAATTATTAAAGGATAACCAATAATTGTGATAAAGAAACTAATGAAACTGTTTCAGGAAGAAAACTTGCCTCCATTGAGCTTGTCATCTATCATCTAGAACGTGAAGACATAATTCTCCAGATGTCAGCAAACAAACACACAAACAAACAAAATACCACAGATTTTACTAAGGATGAATAGATGATAAGTTTTATCCTTGGGGATCTCTGAAGTTGACACAGGATTTCCATGGAAAGAGCAGAAAAGGTTTCCTCCATTTGGTCACAAATAGGTATGGTTTTCATGAGGTAAACATTTGCAATCTGCTACATAATTCATTCATGTAACCAACTTTTAAAAGCCACATATAATTAAAATTTAAAACTAAAATAAAACTTTACAAATGAGTAAACAGAATTTAAACAGGTTTTTTAAAGAAAAATCTCCTGAGACACTGAATTAACAGATAATATATACTGATATACATTTCTTCTGAGTGGTCTTGGAGGACCAGATCATAAAGACTTTTGCTAAAATACTCAGGCATAAAAACTAACTAAAAATATATATATAAGAAGAAAACTATAAAACTCTGAAGAGAGATATCAAAGCAGAACTAAATAAATAGAGTTCACATGTTCATAGATAAGAAGACTTAGTATTGTCAAGATATCAGTTCATCCTAAATTATAGATTCAATGCAATCCTAATCAAAATCCTAGCAAGTTATTTTGTGGATATCAACAAAATGATCCTAAAATATATATGGAGAGGCAAAAAGATCCAGAACAGACAACACAATATTAAAGGAGAAGAACAAAGGTGGAGGACTGATAACACCTGATTCCAAAACTTACTATAAAACTACAGTAATCAAGACAGTGTGGTATTTGTGAAAGAACAGACACACAGATAAATGGTACAGAATAGAGAGCCTAGAAATAGGCCCCCATAAATATAATCAACTGATATTTGACAAAGGAGCAAAGGCAATACAATTGAGCAGAAAGTCTCTGAAAATGTGGTGATGGAACAATTGAAAATATGGTGATGGAACAACTAGACATCCACATGCAAAAAAATAAATCTAGACCTTACACCCTTCACTCAGTGTAACTCAAAATGGATCACAGACTTAAATGTAAAACACAAAACTATAAAACTAGAAGACAACATGGGAGAAAACCTTGGTGACCTTGGGTATGGTAATGTTTTTTTAAATAGAACAACAAAGACGTGATCCATGAAAGAAATGACTGATAAGGTGGACTTCATTAAAATTAAAAACTCTGCTCTAAGAAAGACAATACAAAGAATGAGAAAACAAGTCACAGACTGGGAGAAAGCATTTGCAAAAGACACATTTAATAGAGGACTGTTATCCAAAATATACAATGAACTCATAAAATGCAACAGTAAGAAAACAAATAACCCGATTAAAAAATGGACCAAAGATCTTAACAGACCCCTCACCAAAGAGATATACAGATGGCAAGTAAGCATATGAAAAGATATTCCACATCATATGTTATCAGAGAACTGTGAATTAAAACAATGAAATACCATCACATACCTATTACAATGGCCAAAATCCAAGACAATGATAACACCAAATGCTGACAAGGTTGTGGTGCAACAGGAACTCTCATCCATTGCTGGTGCGAATGCAAAATGGTACAGATACTTTGGAAGAGAGTGTGGTTATTTCCTACAAAACTAAACTTACTCAATATACAATCCAGCAATCACACTCCTTGGTATTTACCCAAAGGAGCTGAAAACGTCTATCCACACAAAAACCTGTACATGGATGTTTACAGCATCTTTATGCATAACTGCCAAAACATGGAAGCAACCAAGATGTCCTTTAGTACGTGAATAAACTGTAACACATTCAGACAAGAAAATGTTATTCAGCACTAAAATGAAATAAGCTATGAAGCCATGAAAAGACATGGAGGAACCTTAAATGGATATTAGTAAGTAAAAGAAGCCAATCTGAGATGGCTACATACCATATGATTCCAACTAGATGACATTCAAGAAAAAGCAAAGCTATGGAAACAATAAAAACATCAGTAGTTGCTGGGGAGTCAGGACAGAGATGCATAGTCAGAACACAGAGGACTTTTAGGACGGTGAAATTGCTCTGTATGAGATTATGATGATTGACATATGTCATTACACATTTGTCCAAACCCATAGAAAGTACATCAAGAGTGAACCCTGGGAGAGGGGGAAGATGGCAGAAGAGTAAGACGCAAAGATCACCTTCCTCCCCACAGATACACCAGAAATACATCTACACGTGGAACAACTCCTAAAGAACACCTACTGAATGCTGGCAGAAGACCTCAGGCCTCCCAAAACGCAAGAAACTCCCCACGTACCCAGGTAGGGCAAAAGAAAAAAGAATAAACAGAAACAAAAGAATAGGGGCGGGACCTGCACCAGTTGGGAGGGAGCTGTGAAGGAGGAAAGGTATCCATACACTAGGAAGCCCCTTCGCGGGCGGAGACTGTGGGTGGCAGAGGGGGAAAGCTTCAGGGCCGCAGGGGAGAGCACAGCAACAGGGGTGCGGAGGGATCAGCGGAGAGATTCCCGCAGAGATTGGTGCCGACCGGCACTCACCGGCCCCGAGAAGCTTGTCTGCTCACCTGCTGGGGTGGGCAGGGCTGGGAGCTGAGGCTCGGGCTTCGGTCAGAGCGCAGGGAGAGGACTGGGGTTGGCGGGATGAACACAGCCTGCAGGGGGCTAGTGCACCACGGCTAGCCAGGAGGGAGTCCGGGGAAAAGTCTGCATCTGCTGAAGAGGCAAGAGACTTTTTCTTCCCTCTTTGTTTCCTGGTGCACTAGGAGAGGGGATTAAGAGCGCTGCTTAAAGGAGCTCCAGAGACGGGCGCGAGCCGTGGCTAAAAGCGCGGACCCCAGAGACAGGCATGAGACGCTAAGGCTGCTGCTGCCGCCACCAAGAAGCCTGTGTGCGAGCACAGGTCACTATCCACACCTCCCTTCCAGGGAGGCTGTGCAGTCCACCACTGCCAGGCTCCCGGGATCCAGGGACAACTTCCCTGGGAGAAGGCATGGCATGCCTCAGGCTGGTGCAACGTCCCACCGGCCTCTGCCGCCTCAGGCTCGCCCCGTATCCACACCGTGCACTCATTCCCCCGGCCTGAGTGAGCCAGAGCCGCCGAATCAGCTGCTCCTTTAACCCTGACCTGTCTGAGCGAAGAACAGACGCCCTCCGGCGACCTACACACAGAGGCGGGGCCAAATCCAAAGCTGAGCCCCAGGAACTGTGCAAACAAAGAAGACAAAGGGAAATCTCTGCCAGCAGCCTCAGAAGCAGTGGATTAAATCTCCACAATCAACTTGATGTACCCTGCATCTGTGGAATACATGAATAGACAATGAATGATGCCAAATTGAGGAGGTGGACTTTGAGAGCAAGATGTATTATTTTTTCCCCTTTTCCTCTTTTTGTAAGTGTGTATGTGTATGCTTCTGTGTGAGATTTTGTCTGTATAGCTTTGCTTTCACCATTTGTCCTAGGGTTCTATCCATCCATTTTTGTTTTCTTTTTTTTTTTCCTTTTTACTTAAAAAAATTTTTTTTCTTAATAATTATTTTTTATTTTAATAACTTTATTTTATTTTATCCTCTTTCTTTCTACTCTTTCTCCCTTTTATTCTGAATCAGATAGATGAAAGGCTCTTGGTGCTGCAGTCAGGAGTCAGTGCTGTGCCTCTGATGTGGGACAGCCAACTTCAGAACACGGGTCAACAAGAGACCTCCCAGCTCCACATAATATCAAACGGTGAAAATCTCCCAGAGATCTCCATCTCAACACCAGCAGCCAGCTTCACTCAACGACCAGCAAGCTACAGTGCTGGACATCCTATGCCAAACAACTAGCAAGACAGGAACACAATCCCACCCATTAGCAGAAAGGCTGCCTAAAATCATAGTAAGTCCACAGACAACCCAAAACACACCACCAGACGTGGACCTGCCCACCAGAAAGACAAGATCCAGCCTCATACACCAGAACACAGGCACTAGTCCCCTCCACCAGGAAGCCTACACAACCCACTGAACCAACCTTAGCCAACTGGGGACAGACACCAAGAACAACAGGAACTACGAACCTGCAGGCTGCAAAAAGGAGACCCCAACACAGTAAGATAAGCAAAATGAGAAGACAGAAAAACACACAGCAGATGAAGGAGCAAGATAAAATCCCACCAGACCTAACAAATGAAGAGGAAATAGGCAGTCTACCTGAAAAAGAATTCAGAATAATGATAGTAAAGATGATCCAAAATCTTGGAAATAGAATACAGAAAATGCAAGAAACATTTAACAAAACCTAGAAGAACTAAACATGAAACAAGCAACGATGAACAACACAATAAATGAAATTAAAAATACTCTAGATGGGAACAATAGCAGAATAACTGAGGCAGAAGAATGGATAAGTGACCTGGAAGATAAAATAGTGGAAATAACTACTGCAGAGCAGAATAAAGGAAAAAGAATGAAAAGAACTGAGGACGGTCTCAGAGACATCTGGGACATTAAACGCACCAACATTCGAATTACAGGGGTTCCAGAAGAAAAAGAGAAAAAGAAAGGGACTGAGAAAATATTTGAAGAGATTATAGTTGAAAACTTCCCTCATATGGGAAAGGAAATAGTCAGTCAAGTCCAGGAAGCACAGAGAGTCACATATAGGATAAATCCAAGGACAAACACATCAAGACACATATTAACCAAACTGTCAAAAATTAAATACAAAGAAAACATATTAAAAGCAGCAAGGGAAAAACAACAAATAACACACAAGGGAATCCCCATAAGGTTAACAGCTGATCTTTCAGCAGAAACTGTGCAAGCCAGAAGGGACTGGCAGGACATATTTAAATGATGAAGGAGAAACACCGACAACCAAGATTACTCTACACAGCAAGGATATCAGTCAGATTTGATGGAGAAATTAAAACCTTTACAGAAAGCAAAAGCTGAGAGAGTTCAGCACCACCAAATCAGCTTTACAACAAATGCTAAAGGAACTTCTCTAGACAAAAACACAAGAGAAGGAAAAGTTCTATAATAACGAACCCAAAACAATTTAGAAAATGGGAATAGGAACATACATATCGATAATTACCTTAAATGTAAATGGACTAAATGCTCCCACCAAAAGACACAGATTGGCTGAATGGATACAAAAACAAGACCCATATATATGCTGTCTACAAGAGACCCACTTCAGACCTAGAGACACATACAGACTGAAAGTAAGGGGATGGAAAAAGATATTCCATGCAAATGGAAACCAAAAGAAAGCTGGAGTAGCAATTCTCATATCAGACAAAATAGACTTTAAAATAAGGACTATCAGAAGAGACAAAGAAGGACACTACATAATGATTAAGGGATCGATCCAAGAAGAAGATATAACAATTGTAAATATTTATGCACCCAACATAGGAGCACCTCAATACATAAGGCAAAAACTAACAGCCATAAAAGGGGAAATCGACAGTAACACATTCATAGTAGGGGACTTCAACACCCCACTTTCACCAATGGACAGATCATCCAAAATGAAAATAAATAAGGAAACACAAGCTTTAAATGATACATTAAACAAGATGGACTTAATTGATATTTATAGGACACTCCATCCAAAAACAACAGAATACACATTTTTCTCAAATGCTCATGGAACATTCTCCTTGGGTCACAAATGAAGCCTTGGTAAATTTAAGTTGAAATTGTATCAAGTATCTTTTCCAACCACAACGCTATGAGACTAGATATCAATTACAGGAAAAGATTTGTAAAAAATACAAACACATGGAGGCTAAACAATACACTACTTAATAACAAAGTGATCACTGAAGAAATCAAAGAGGAAATCAAAAAATACCTAGAAACAAATGACAATGGCGAGACGACAACCCAAAACCTGTGGGATGCAGCAAAAGCAGTTCTAAGACAGAAGTTTATAGCAATAAAATCCTACCTTAAGAAACAGGAAACAGGGCTTCCCGGTGGCACAGTGATTGAGAGTCCACCTGCTGATGCAGGGGACACGGGTTCATGCCCCGGTCCGGGAAGATCCCACATGCCATGGAGCAGCTGCGCCCGTGAGCCATGACCACTGAGCCTGCGCGTCCAGAGCCAGGGCTCCACAACAGGAGAGGCCACAGCGGTGAGAGGCCCACGTACCACAAAAAAAAAAGAAACAGAAAACATTTCGAATAAACAACCTAACCTTGCACCTCAAGCAATTAGAGAAAGAAGAACAAAAAAACCCCAAAGTTAGCACACGGAAAGAAATCATAAAGAACAGATCAGAAATAAATGAAAAAGAAATGAAGGAAACAATAGCAAAGATCAATAAAACTAAAACCTGGTTCTTTGAGACGATAAACAAAATTGATAAACCATTAGCCAAACTCATCAAGGAAAAAAAGGGAGAAGCCTCAAATCAATAGAATTAGAAATGAAAAAGAAGTAACAACAGACACTGCAGAAATACAAAGGATCATGAGAGATTAATACAAGCAACTCTATGCCAACAAAATGGACAACCTGGAAGAAATGGACAAATTCTTAGAAATGCACAACCTGCCAAGACTGAATCAGTAAGAAAGAAAATATGAACAGACCAATCACAAGCACTGAAATTGAAATGGTGATTAAAAATCTTCCAACAGGGCTTCCCTGGTGGCGCAGTGGTTGAGAGTCCGCCTGCTGATGCAGGGGACCCTGCAGAAAGTAGGTGTAGAGGGAACTTTCCTCAATATAATAAAGGCCGTATATGACAAGCCCACAGCCAACATCATCCTCAATGGCGAAAAACTGAAAGCATTTCCACTAAGGTCAGGAACAAGACAAGGTTGCCCACTCTCACCACTCTTATTCAACATAGTTTTGGAAGTTTTAGCCACAGCAATCAGAGAAGAAAAGGAAATAAAAGGAATCCAAATCGGAAAAGAAGAAGTAAAGCTGTCACTGTTTGCAGATGACATGATACTATACATAGAGAATCCTAAAGATGCTACCAGAAAACTACTAGAGCTAATCAATGAATTTGGTAAAGTAGCAGGATACAAAATTAATGCACAGAAATCTCTGGCATTCCTATATACTAATGATGAAAAATCTGAAAGTGAAATCAAGAAAACACTCCCATTTACCATTGCAACAAAAAGAATAAAATATCTAGGAATAAACCTACCTAAGGAGACAAAAGACCTGTATGCAGAAAATTATAAGACACTGATGAAAGAAATTAAAGATGATACAAACAGATGGAGAGATATACCATGTTCTTGGATTGGAAGAATCAACATTGTGAAAATGACTCTACTACCCAAAGCAATCTATAGATTCAATGCAATCCCTATCAAACTACCACTGGCATTTTTCACAGAACTAGAACAAAAAATTTCACAATTTGTATGGAAACACAAAAGACCCCGAATAGCCAAAGCAATCTTGAGAACAAAAAATGGAGCTGGAGGAATCAGGCTCCCTGACTTCAGACTATACTACAAAGCTACAGTAATCAAGACAGTATGGTACTGGCACAAAAACAGAAAGATAGATCAATGGAACAGGATAGAAAGCCCAGAGATAAACCCACGCACATATGGTCACCTTATCTTTGATAAAGGAGGCAGGAATATACAGTGGAGAAAGGACAGCCTCTTCAATAAGTGGTGCTGTGGGAAAACTACAGGTACATGTAAAAGTATGAGATAAGATCACTCCCTAACACCATACATAAAAATAAGCTCAAAATGGATTAAAGACCTAAAAGTAAGGCTAGAAACTATCAAACTCTTAGAGGAACACATAGGCAGGACACCCTATGACATAAATCACAGCAAGATCCTTTCTGACCCACCTCCTAGAGGAATGGAAATAAAAACAAAAATAAACAAATGGGACCTAATGAAACTTCAAAGCTTTTTTACAGCAAAGGAAACCATAAACAAGACCAAAAGACAACCCTCAGAATGGGAGAAAATATTTGCAAATGAAGCAACTGACAATGGATTAATCTCCAAAATTTATAAGCAGCTCATGCAGCTTAATAACAAAAAAACAAACAACCCAATCCAAAAATGGACAGAAGACCTAAATAGACATTTCTCCAAAGAAGATATACAGACTGCCAACAAACACATGAAAGAATGCTCAACATCATTAATCATTAGAGAAATGCAAATGAAAACTACAATGAGATATCATCTCACACCAGTCAGAATGACCATCATCAAAAAATCTAGAAACAATGAATGCTGGAGAGGGTGTGGAGAAAAGGGAATCCTCTCGCACTGTTGGTGGGAATGTAAGTTGATACAGCCACTATGGAGAACAGTATGGAGGTTCCTTAAAAAACTACAAATAGAACTACCATATGACCCAGCAATCCCACTACTGGGCATATAACCTGAGAAAACCATAATTCAAAAAGAGTCATGTACCAAAATGTTCATTGCAGCTCTATTTACAATAGCCCGGAGATGGAAACAACCTAAGTGTCCATCATCAGATGAATGGATAAAGAAGATGTGGCACATATATACAATGGAATATTACTCAGCCATAAAAAGAAATGAAATTGAGCTATTTGTAATGAGGTGGATAGACCTAGAGTCTGTCATACAGAGTGAAGTAAGTCAGAAAGAGAGAGACAAATACCTTATGCTAACACATATATATGGAATATAAGAAAAAAAAATGTCATGAAGAACCTAGGGGTAAGACAGGAATAAAAACCAGACCTACTAGAGAATGGACTTGAGGATATGGGGAGGGGGAAGGGTAAGCTGTGACAAAGCGCGAGAGAAGCATGGACATATATACACTACAAACGTAAACCGCCTAGCACAGGGTGATAAGCTCAGTGCTTTGTGACGGCCTGGAGGGGTGGGATAGGGAGGGTGGGAGGGAGGGAGACGCAAGAGGGAAGAAATATGGGAACATATGTATATATATATATAACTGATTCATTTTGTTGTAAGGCAGAAACTAACACACCACTGTAAAGCAATTATACTCCAATAAAAAAAATTAAAAAAAAATAAAAACTTGAATATAAGAAATATTATTTAAAAAGAACTAAGCAGAACTTCTAAAGATCAAAAATATGATATTTGAAGTAAAATTATCACTATGAGAGATTAGCAAAAGATCAGTGAATGAGAAAACAGTGACAGAACAATCCAAATATAAAAAGAGAGATTTAAAAACAAATAAAAAACATTGAAAATATAGGAACAAAACCTCAGTGATCTGTGGGACAATATAAAGCAGGCTAATACATATGCAGTCAAATTCCCAGAAAGAGAAGAGAAATAGTCGGAGAAATGAAAAAAAGTGTTTAAAGAGCTGAGAGCTAAAATTATTTTAAATGATAAAAACTATAGGGCTTCCCTGGTTGCACAGTGGTTAAGAATCCGCCTACTGATGCAGGGGACACGGGTTTGGGCTCTGGTCCAGGAAGATCCGACGTGCCACAGAGCAACTAAGCCCGTGTGCCACAACTACTGAAGCCCATGCGCCTGTGCTCCGCGACAAGAGAAGCCACCACAATGAGAAGCCTGCGCACCGCAACTAAGAGTAGCCCCCGCTCTCTGTAACTAGAGAAAGCCCGCACACAACAATGAAGACCCAACACAGCCAAAAATAAATAAGTTAATTAATTTTAAAAAAACAACTATAAATGCATAGATTTCAGAGGCTCGAGGAACCCAACTATGATAAACATATGCAGAAGAACCAAAAAAAAAAAAAAAACACTAAGGCACATCATAACCAAATTATTTAAAAAAACAGATATGAAGATGAAATCATTATGTCCAGAGGAACAAAGACAAAATTCTAACTGAGCAGGACCCCATGGGGCCTTCCCAGGACACGCCTTCCCCCCATATCCTCTGCTTTAGCTCCTCTGAAGTACCTAGATAACAGTATTTGATGCACATTTCCTGAGTTGCTTTAAAGATGTGAAAACCCACCACCAAATGCAAGATGTTAACTACTTGATGACCATGAGCACACAGCCCCAGGCCTCCTGGAGCCTAAGGACTGATAGAGTTAAACCCCTGTGACACCACCCTGTTCCCTCACCATCAGCCAGTCGGAGAATTATGCACGAGCTGATCACTTATCCTGCAACCCCACTCCCTCACCTGGCTTTTAAAAATGCTTTGCCTTTGGGAGCTCAGGAGTTTTTAGGGCATGAGCCACCTGTCTCCTTACTTGGCCCTGCAATACACCTTTCTCTGCTCCAAACTCCGACGTTTTAGTTTGTTTGGCCTCACTGCGTTGGGCACACGAACTTGCGCTAACAAGATGACATCAGATATCTTACTGAAAATATGAAAGTATGCAGCCAGAAGAAAGTGAAATGACATCTTTAAATTGCTGAAAGAAAATAAGCCAATAGAGTATTTTATACTTCATGAAAATACCTTTAAAAAATAAAACTGAAACGAAGAGTTTCAAGACAAATAAAAGTTAAATACTTATCACCACATCTCCATAACAAGAAAATTAAAGAAAAGTTCCTTGGGCAGAAAGAAAATTATACCAGATGGAAATCTGCATATACACAAAGGAACAGAGTGCTGGAAATGGTAATTATAAAAAGATGCTTCCTCATTATTTAATTTCTTAAAAAAAAACAATTGACTGTTTAAAGGAAAATAATAGCAAGGTACTGTTTGGTTCATAATATATGTCCAAGAAAAATGTATTACTACAATAGCAAAAAGGAAGAGAAGGAGAAAATGGAGGCATAGTGCTATAAAGCTTTTACATTACTTTAGTAAAGAGGCATAATAATATATAAAGGCCTTTATACAGTAAGTTAAATATGCATACTGTAAACCCCAAAGCAAACATTACACAAATTAAAAAAAAAAAATTAGAGCTAATAAACCAATGGTGCAGATAAAATGGAATAATAAAAACACTCTGTAAATCCAAAATGAGAAAAGGAATCATTGAGATATTGAAAACATAGAAGAGCAAGATGGTTGATTTAAACCAAACTATTTAGATACTTAAATTAATGTAAATGGTCTAAACATCTCAATTAAAAGGCAGAGATAATGAGACTGGATAAAAAAGAGGAGCCCAACTCCATGCTGTTGCATTGAGGATCCCAAAACGATGTACAGGTTCAGTGACTCACTAAGAAGACCCACGTCTTGACATTTAGTTGTATTCGTGGATATGACTTACAGTGAAAGAATACAAAGCACAACCAGCAAAGAAAAAGGAACATGGAGCGAAGTTTGAAGGACACCAGGTGCAAATTTCCAAGAGTTCCCTCCCACTGGAGTCACACAGGAAGCACTTAATTCTTCAGAAATAAACTGTGACAAAACGTATGAAAATGTTGTGTACCAAAGAAGCTCCTTAGAGACTCAATGCCACAGGTTTTTATTAGAGGCTGGTTGTTTACACACTCTGCCTAGCACACAGCAAAATTCCAGAATCCCAGAAGGATGGCAGGCAATCAGTATAAACTGTTTATAGAGTTTAGGCACAGTGAGCCATGATTATCAGTTAGAGAATGGTGGGACAAACATTCCTAAAATCCAAGTTCCAGATGCCACTCAAAGGTCAACTTTGCAAGCAGGCCTTTCTAAGAACAGTAGTCTCAGACCTGCCATGATAACATTTTTCTGCCCACCTGTCCATAAGAAAAGCACTTTAAACATACAACAGCAATAGGTTAAAAGTAAAAAGATGAAAAAATATACATCATGCAAAAACTAATCATAAGAAAGCTGAACTGACTATATTAATATCAAACAAAGCAGAATTCAGAACAAGTAATATCACCATGGACAAAGGCAATTTCATAAATATAGGCATAACTCAGAGATATTGTGGGTTGGGTTCCAGACCACTGCAATAAAAGGAATATCATAATAAAGCAAGTCACATGAATCTTTTGGTTTCACATTTCATATAAACGTTATATGTTAACACTATACTGTAGTCTATTAAGTGTACAACAGCATTATGTATAACAAAACAATGTACATACCTTAATTTAAAAATACTTTATTGCTAAAAAATGCTAATCATCATCTGACAATGCAGGGTTGCCACAAACCTTCAATTTGTAAAAAAAAAATAAACAAACAATATCCTCAAAGAGTGATAAAGCAAAGCACAATAAAACGAGGTATGCCTGTATAAAGGGAACAATTCATCAAAGAGTTATATCAATCCTAACTGTGCCTGTACACAGTTTCAAACAAACAAACAAACAAAAACCCTGAGGAACAAACTGACAGAACTAAAAGGGGAGAGAGATAATCCACAATTATAGCTGGATATTTCGAAATGTTCTCTTAGTAACTGACAGAAAAGTAGACAGGAGAGCTGTAAGAATATAAAAAAAAAAAATCAAGCAATGCTATCAAACAGCTTCACCCACTGACATAAATTACTCCATCTAACAAGAAGAGAACTAGAATTATTTTCATAAGGAAATGAAACATTAATCAAAATAAACCATATTTGTAAACAAAAGAAGTCTCAATAAATATCAAGAGACTGAAATCATACACAGAATGTTCTTTGATCACAGTGGAATTAAATTAGAAAACAATAACAAAAGGTATCTGAAAAATCCCCTCCAATTTAGAAAATATAACATTCCTAAACTAAACAAGAGTCAAAGAAGAAATAACAAGGAATATCATGAAATACTTTGAACTAAATGATAATACAACCTACGTGAATTTGTGGAATGCAGCTGAAGCAATGCTCAGAGGGCATTTTATGGTTTTTAATGTTTATGTTAAAAAGTAAGAAATGTGAAAAATCAATGATGTAATCTCCCCCTTTAGGAATCTAGAAAGTTAAGCCCAGAATAAATAGAAGGAAGGGAATAATAAGACGGGACCAGAAACTGATAATACAGAAAATGGACAAAGAATATCAAAAGAATGAAAAGAATCAATACAAGTAATAAGCTTTGAAAAGAATACAAGTAAAAACTGAAAAGAATCAATACAAGTAATAAACTTCTAGCTAGGCTGATCACAAAATAATAGAGAAGATACAAATCACCAGTATCAGGAATGTAAGGGTAAATGTAACTACAGATGCCACTACATTAAAAATACAGTGAAAATATTACAAGCAACTTTATATCAAGAAATACGACAGTTTAGACAAAATGTACAATCCCTTGAAGAACACAAATTACAAAAACTGAGTAAACTAAAGAAAATTCTGAGAAGACCAATATTTATTGAAGAAATTTAATTTGTAATTTAAAACTTTCACACACACACAATAGAACTTACCAAATATTTAAGAAGAAATAATTCAGGACTTCCTTGGTGGTCCAGTGGTTAGGACTCGACGCTCCCAATGCAGGGGGCCCAGGTTCTATCCCTGATCAGAGAACTAGATCCCACATGCCACAACTAAGACCTGGCGCAGCCAAACAAATAAATAATTTTTTAAAAAGAAATAATTCAATCCTATAAAAGCTCTTTTAGGTAACAGAAGAGAGAATTCTCAACTCATTTTTTTTGGCATGTAGACATTTAGTTGTTCCACCATCATTTGTTGAAAAACTATTCTTTCTCTGTTAAATTGCCTTTGCTCATTTTCAAAGATCAGTTAACTATATTTATTCTATTTCTGACCTCTCTATTCTGTTCCATTGTTTATTCTTTCACCAGTACCACACTGTCTTGTTTATTATAGCTTTATATTAAGTCTTAAAGACAAGTAGCATCAGTCCTCCAACTTTGTTTTCACCTTCAATTTTGACTTGGCTGTGCTGGGACTTTTGCTTCTCCAAATAAACTTTAGAACCAATTTGTCAACATCAACAAGGATTTGGATTGTGTTGGACCTATTATAGAACAGTTTGGAAATAACAGACATCTTAAAAAATTGAGTCTTCCTATCCATGAACATAGCATTCTCCTCACTGATTTATATATTCTTCAATTTCTTTCCTCAAACTCTTACAGTTTTCTTCACATAAATTTTGCACATATTTTGTTAGATTTACATCTAAACATTTCTTTTTGTGTATGTTAATATAAATGGTGTTGTGTTTTTTAATTTCAAATTCCAATTGTTCAATGCTGATATATAGGAAAACAATTGACTTGTATATTAGCCTTAAATCCTGCAACCTTACTATAATCAATAGTTCTAGAAGTTTTTGTTGATTCTTTGGAATTTTCTACTGCAAATAAAGACATTTTATTTCTTCCTTCGCAATCTTTATAATTTTTATTTCTTTTCTTGTCTTACTGCATTAGCTAGGATTTCTAGTACAATGTTGAATAGGAGTGGTAAGAGATGACATCCTTGTCTTGTTCCTGGTCTTAGGCAGGGAAAGAATCTACTTTCTCACCAGTATGATGTTACCTGTAGGTTTTTTGTAGATGTTCTTTATCAAATTGAGAAAGTTTCTGTGTATCCCTAGTTTTCGTAAGAGTTTTTTTTTAACCATAAATGAGTGTTGAATTCTGTCAAATTTTTTTTTTGCATCTGTTGATACAATATCATTTTTCTTCTTAACCTATTGATGTAGTGGATTACATTAATTGATTTTTGAGTGCTGAACCAGTCCTGCATTCTTGAAATAAATCTCACTTGGTCATGGTGTATAATTCTTTTTCTACATTGTTGAATTAGATCTGCCAATGTTGAACATTTTTGCATTGTTCATGATAAATATCGGTTTGTAGTTTTCTTTTCTTGTAATGCCTTCTTATGATTTGGAAATTGGAATAATGCTGGCCTCATAAAATAAGTCAGGAAGTATTTCTCCTGCTTCTATCTTCTAGAAGACACTATACAGAATTTGTATTATTTCTTCTTCAAATGTTTGGTAGAATTCACCAGTAAACCCATTTAGGCCTGGTGCTTTCTGTTTTTGAAGGTTATTAATTACTGATTCAATTTCCTTAACACCTACAGGCCTATTCAAATTATCTGTTTTCTCCTTGTGTGATTTTTGGTAGATTGAGTCTTTAAAAAAAACTGATGCATTTCATCTAAGTTATCAAATTTGTAGGCATGAATTGTTCATAACATTCCCCTTATTATCCATTTAATGTCCATGGGATCACTACTGATGGCCCCTCTTTCATTTTTGATATTAGTAATTTGTGTCTGCTCTCTTTTTTCTTCAAGAAGCTTATCAATGTCATTCAACTTTCCAAATAACCAGCTTTCAACTTTGTTGATTTTCTCTATTGTTTTCTTGTTTTCAATTTCATTGATTTCTGCTCTTTTTTTTTTTTTGGCTGTGCCACTCAGCTTGCAGGATCTTAGTTCCCTGACCAGGGACTGAAGCCAGGCCCTTGTCAGTAAAAACGCAGAGTCCTAACCACTGGAATGCAAGGGAATTCCCCATGCTCTAATTTTTTTTTTTTAAACATCTTTATTGGGGTATAATTGCTTTACAATGGTGTGTTAGTTTCTGCTTTATAACAAAGTGAATCAGTTATACATATACATATGTTCCCATATCTCTTCCCTCTTCGTCTCCCTCCCTCTCACCCTCCCTATCCCACTCCTCCAGGCCATCACAAAGCACCGAGCCGGTATCCCTGTGCCATGCGGCTGCTTCCCACTGGCTATCTACCTTACGTTTGTTAGTATATATATGTCCATGTCTCTCTCTCGCCCTATCACAGCTCACCCTTGCCCCTCCCCATATCCTCAAGTTCGTTCTCCAGTAGGTCTGTGTCTTTATTTCTATCTTACCCCTAGGTTCTTCATAACATTTTTTTTTCTTAAATTCCATATATATGTGTTAGCATATGGTATTTGTCTTTCTCTTTCTGACTTACTTCACTCTGTATGACAGACTCTAGGTCTATCCACCTCATTACAAATAGCTCAATTTCGTTTCTTTTTATGGCTGAGTAATATTCCATTGTATATATGTGCCACATCTTCTTTATCCATTCATCCGACGACGGGCACTTAGGTTGTTTCCATCTCCGGGCTATTGTAAATAGAGCTGCAATGAACATTTTGGTACATGACTCTTTCTGAATTCTGGTTTCCTCAGGGTATATACCTAGTAGTGGGATTGCTGGGTCATATGGTAGTTCTATTTGTAGTTTTTTAAGGAACCTCCATACTGTTCTCCATAGTGGCTGAACCAATTCACATTCCCACCAGCAGTGCAAGAGTGTTCCCTTTTCTCCACACCCTCTCCAGCATTTATTGTTTCTAGATTTTTTGATGATGGCCATTCTGACTGGTGTGAGATGATATCTCATTGTAGTTTTGATTTGCATTTCTCTAATGATTAATGATGTTGAGCATTCTTTCATGTGTTTGTTGGCAGTCTGTATATCTTCTTTGGAGAAATGTCTATTTAGGTCTTCTGCCCATTTTTGGATTGGGTTGTTTGTTTTTTTGTTATTGAGCTGCATGAGCTGCTTGTAAATTTTGGAGATTAATCCTTTGTCAGTTGCTTCATTTGCAAATATTTTCTCCCATTCTGAGGGTTGTCTTTTGGTCTTGTTTATGGTTTCCTTTGCTGTGCAAAAGCTTTGAAGTTTCATTAGGTCCCATTTGTTTATTTTTGTTTTTATTTCCATTTCTCTAGGAGATGGGTCAAAAAGGATTTTGCTGTGATTTATGCCACAGAGTGTTCTGCCTATGTTTTCCTCTAAGAGTTTGATAGTTTCTGGCCTTACATTTAGGTCTTTAATCCATTTTGAGCTTATTTTTGTGTATGGTGTTAGGGAGTGATCCAATCTCATACATTTACATGTACCTGTCCAGTTATCCCAGCACCACTTATTAAAGAGGCTGTCCTTTCTCCACTGTATATACCTGCCACCTTTATCAAAGATAAGGTGTCCATATGTGCGTGGGTTTATCTCTGGGCTTTCCATCCTGTTCCATTGATCTATCTTTCTGTTTTTGTGCCAGTACCATACTGTCTTGATTACTGTAGCTTTGTAGTATAGTCTGAAGTCAGGGAGCCTGATTCCTCCAGCTCCTTTTTTGGTTCTCAAGATTGCAAAAGCTGATTATTTAAAAACATTTTTTAAATAGTCAAAATGGTCAAGAATAAAAGATATAAATTAAATAGTGAGATAAGAATAAAAATAATCAACAATGCAAAGTATATCTAATATCATAAAGGAATAAATTTGAACAAATATAGGCCAATAAATTCTAAAACCTAGAAAAGACAAAGTGACAAAAGTGGGTACAAGAAGAAACACAAAGTTTAAATAGACCAATAAACATTTATGAAATAAAAATACATCAAATACCTGTCTCTAAAAGAAATCCCTAAAATAAAAGTTTTATTTGTAAGATCTAATAAACTTTCAAGCAACACATTATTCTCAAGTACCCTCACAAGTTCAGAAAGAGATTCAGAAATATGAGAGAAAGCTCACATACACGTGTATACACCCACATGTGCACATGCACACACACACAAAGCCAGCTCACCAATGGATGGGTCCTGAAGGACAAAGCTCTCCACTAATGACCAAACCTTATTTAGATGCTTCAGCACCTTGTACACATCCACTAATTTTCCCAAGTCTTCCTTATCTTCAGGTATTAGAAGGTTCAGTGCATCTCTTTTCTCAGCCCAGCTATGGGATTTGTCGGTGGGGCGGGGGGGGAGTGAGAAGATAAGAATAATCAAAATTAAGAGATTTTATCTCAAATTTAAAATGCATCTCTCAAATACTATGACTTTACTAGGCCCCAGAATAAGGAATTTAAAAATTATCTCCATTAATCTTCCCAACTATCCCATAAATCAAGTATTAACACCTCCCTTATCCAACTATACAGATAAAACCAGCTCAGAAAAGTTAAGTCATATGACTTCCCAAAGTCATACAATTGATAAATAATAGAGTCAGGATATAAGCCCAGGTAGGTGTAACTCCCAAACCAATGCTTTTAATCACTAAGCTATAACTGCCTCACAGATCAACAAATCTATCAGGAATATCTGGTTGAACAGGTTAGGAAAGATGATAAGTACATCCACAGTCAGCCAGATATAATCTCTCTGAAGGACAACATTACAAGTCTAGGATTCAACAATTTCATTTGTATGACATTACAACGAGGAAGTGTGCAAACGTGTAAGACTAACAAACACTGTTCACTGAAGCATTTTTCCAAATATTCAAAATGTTCAACAGGAGGAACTTTATTAATTATGATACAGCTACATAATAGAATAGTGCGCCATTAAAATGATGATGAAATCCACATTTACTAACAGAAAGGCATTAGCTAGCAAACCATGTTATAAAATAGTAAATATTATGATACAATTTTGGTTAAAATTTAGTTTAACTAAATTTGGTCAAAAGAAATACAGGCATACCTTATTTTATTGTGTTTTGCTTCCCTGCATTCACAGTGTTTTTGCAAACTGAAAGTTTGTGGCAACTCTGTGTTATGATGGTTAGCACTTTTCAGCAATAAAGTATTTTTTAATTAAGGTATGTACATTGTTTTTTAGATATAATGCCATTGCATACTTAACAGACTACAGTATACTGTAAACATAACTTATATGCGCTGGGATACCAAAAAATTCATGTGACTCACTTTATTGCAATATTTGCTTTACTGCAGTGGTCTGGAACAAAACCCACAATATCTCTGAGGTGTGCCTGTATATATTTTTATGCCAGTGTATGTAAGAAAAAAAAAAGCCTGTAAACATATAGACATCATGTTTATTTTTATCAGGTAGATTACAGGTGGTTTTTATTTCTTTACTGCTACAAGTGTCATGTTGGTTGCCAACTCTGCTCTCATGTTAATAATCATCTTCTAGCTTCCCATGAAAATAAGTCTGTTCAGGTATCCAACCCCCTCAACATACAAAATGCTTCAAGGAAAGCTGGGGCCATCCACTGATCATGTACTGAGTAGTCTAAATTAATCATGATGGTCCTGTTCCCCTCGCTAGTGATTTGTTTCAACATGGCAACTAATGCAATTTAGGCCAATGAGATATAAGTTTACTGGGAGACATCAGAAAAGGTTTCTTCAGTGTTATAAATAAAAGTAAAAAATAGCTCTTTAGCTGGTTACTGTGCTATCTCTAAATATGATACCTAAAATTATTAAAGACATGTTAATTAAAGACAGCTAAACTGAGGAGAAGCAGATACATTAACAACAGAAGAGATGAAAAGAACCTGAGTTCATAACATGTTTGAGCCTCTCAATCAACCAGCCCTAAAACTGCCTGATCTTGGGATTTCTTTTTATATGTGATATTACATTTTCCTCATTGTTTAAGCTATTATTTTCTGCTAAAAGCATCTCTAATTAAAATTTTTTGTATAGTCTTAATTTTGTTTACAATGTTAATGTATGATTTTGACATCTCTACTTAGAAGTATAACAGATAACTCAAATTCAACGGCTGAACTTTGCCCCCAAACATGCTCCACCCACTCACTGCCTTCCCCGTCTCAGTTAACAACTCTATTCTTCCAGCTCTTAAGGCTAAAAACTAGATTCACTCTCATTTTCTGTCTTTCTTTCCTTCTCTACTCCATCATGAAATAACAATGGTTCTACCTTCAAAATTACCCTAGGATATGACAACTTCTCACCAACTCCTCCATGACCACTCTGGTCCAAACCACCAGGTTCTCTTAGTTAGATTTTCCCAATAACTTTCTTAACAGGTCAATTTATTCTCAATATAAGAGCCAGAGAGATCCTTTCAAAATAAGAGTAGACCATGTTACTCCTCTGATCAAACTCTTCCAAAAACTTCCACTTTCACTCAGTAAAAATTAGTCTCCATGGTTTACAAGGTCCCACATAATCTGGCCCTTCACTCCCTCGCTGACCTCATCTTCTACTACTCTCCCCCTTGCTTACTCTATGCCTTCCTCATTCTGGCTTTCCACTACTCCTTAAACCCACCAGACAAACTCCTCCTTTAGGACCTTCACTGTAGATGTTCTTCATACCTAGAATATTCCTTCCTTGTACAGCCATCTGGCTATCTTCCTCACATCACTGTTTGGCTTAAATATCACTTCCTTGATGAGGACTACATTGCCCATCCTATGTAGTAGTATAAAAAGTCCCTACTTCCACCACTCCAGATACCCTTTACCCTGTTACACTTTTCTTTTTTTCCATGATTCTTTACACCTTCTACAATAGCAAATAATTTACCTCTATGTTTGTTTATTTGTTTGTTTTGTCACCCCTTGCTACTGGGGCTAGAATTATTTTTTTGTTTTTTACTGCTGTAGTCTAGCTCCAAAAACAGTGTCTGGCACATGATAATTACTCACTAAATATTTGCTGCGTGTTGAATACATGATTAAAGGGAGGAGGGGTGATGAAACCATTGTCATTGTTCCAAAAATACCTCTCAATCAACCTTATCTGAGGAACAAGAAACTTAAGATAACCAGGAAACTATCCATATATCTTAATAGGTCAGATAGCTGAGTACAAGTGCAGGAAACGTGCTGTGAACTAGGCTTCCAGGGTGTAATCAGAACCCCAGGGAAGCAACAAGCAGACAGAGAGCCCGGAAGGGAGTCTGGTCATTAGCAGCTTAACTGAAGAGGTGAGCATTCTTAGCAGAGTAACTGTCCCCTTCTCCCCCACCCTCAAGAACCCTGGACTCACGCTCTAACTATCCACGTATCACCCATGACACGAGGGGGAATACAGCAAACAGGTGACAATGGGTAAAACCCAAAACAGGACAGGGCACAATGAGCAATTTCAAAGTAAGCATGTGAAATGTCAAATCCACACTTTTTGAGCATGAACCATCAAGGGTTAGGCTAGTAGGACAGCCTCCCAGAGTCTTATCAAGCCCTTGATCAGCTGAGATTTTAATTGGACCCTAATAATGGACAACTGGAAAAATAAATGAAAAGGCAGGCTTCCAAGCAGAAGCTATACAAAGACAGTTTCAAAACAGAGACTATGAGGAAAGACTGAAGAGATTAGACTGACTGAAGCAGAGGGTGGGTAGAGGGAAGCAATGGGATTTAAAGCTCCAAGTGGCTGGGACCACATAGAGAAGGGACACAGGCTCCAACGTGCTGATCCACGAACTCTTCCCTCACTGCTCTCACTAGCACAGATGAGAAGGGCTGAGGTCAGTCAGAGAAGAATGTGGGAACCAAAGCAACAATGGTTTTACCTTTTTGGGGCAGTATTAAACTTCATAGATAAGATTTTTTTTTATCATTTATTTTTGGCTGTGTTGGGTCTTAGTTGCTGCATGCGGGCTTTCTCTAAGTTGTGGCAAGCAAGGGCTACTCTTCTTTGTGGTGCGCAGGCTTCTCATTGCAGTGGCTTCTCTTGTTGTGGAGCACGGACTCTAGGCACATGGGCTTCAGTAGTTGTGGCACATGGGCTCAGCAGTTGTGGCTCACAGGCTCCCGAGCGCAGGCTCAGTAGTTGTGGCGCACGGGCTTAGTTGCTCTGTGGCATGTGGGATCTTCCGGGACCAGGGCTCAAACCCGTGTCCCCTGCATTGGCAGGCGGATTCTTAACCACTATGCCACCAGGGAAGACCAGTATTAAACTTTTGAATTAATGTCTTTAATAATTATAGATCTATTCATGTTTTCAGCTTTGGTAATTTAAATTTGTCTAAGATATTGTCCATTTCACTTAACTTTTCAAAATTATTAGCATACAGTTGTTCATAATTTTTAAATTATTAATATTTATTAATTAAAAATTTTTAATTGTGCTAAAATACTTATAAAGTTTACCATCTTAAATATTTTTAAGTGTACAGTTCAGCAGTGTTAAATATATTCACTGCTGCGCAACCAATCTCCAGAACTTTTACATCTTGCAAAACTTAAACTCTTTACCTACTAACCAACAACTCCCTCTTTTCCCCTCTCCCAGCAGCCCCCGTCAACCACCACTCCACTTTCTCTTTCTATGAATTTGACTACTCTAAATACCTAATATAAATGGAACCATATAGTCTTTTTATGATTGGCTTACTTCACTTAGCATAATATCCTTAAGGTTCATCCACATTGTAGCATGTACCAGAATTTCCTTCCTCTTCAAGGCTGAATGAAATTCCATTGTATGTCTATAGCACATGTGTTTACCCATTCATCTGTAGATGGGCACTTGGCTTGCTTCCAGTTTTTGACTGTTGTGAATAATACTGTTATAAACACAGGTGTACAAATAAGTCCTGGAAACTCTGCCTCCAATTCTTTTGGATATACACCAGAAGTAGAATTGCTAGATCATATGGTAATTCTAGTTTAAATTTTCTGAGGCATCGCCATATTGTTTTCCACAGGATCAGCATCATTTTACATTCCCAACAACAGTGCACAAGTGTTCCAATTTCTTCACATCCTTGTCAATATTTGTTATTTTCTGATTGTTTTCTGGCTTTGTTTTTTGATAGCAGCCATCCTAACAGGTGTGATGTGGTATCTCATTGTGGTTTTGATTAGCATTTCCCTAATGACTTGTGATGCTGAGTGTACTTTCAGATGCGTGTTGGCCATTTGAGTATCTTTTTTGGAGAAATGTCTATTCAATTCCTCTGCCCATTTCTGAATCATGTGAATCACGTTGTACATTCATTTTTAACTTCATGGTATATATAGTTATGTCCCAATTTTTACTTCTAATATTGTTTATTTGTATTTTTTCTTTCTTTTTTTCTTGACCATCCCAGCCAGAGGATTGATTTTCTTATTAATATTTACAAACATTACCAGCTTCTGGTTTTGATGCTTCTCTAAATTGCACCTTTTTTTTTTTTCCTAACTTCACTAATTTCTGCTTTATCTGAATTGTTTCCTTTCTTCTACTTTCTTGGGGGTTTCCCCTGTTATTTTTCTAACTCTTTGACTGGTACACTGTGGAAACAGAAAACTGTAAGCACCATAGTTGCTAACTCAATTTGTGTAAAAAAGTTTAAATGAAGTCAGGGGTTGGCAAGCCTCAGTTAACAACTTGAACGAACTTTGAAAGCATAGGAGACTCTTAAAGTATTCTGAAAAGACAAGCCATGTTACAATTACTAGTTTGATCGATAAGGAAAAGGTTACCAAATCTTTAATGTCTATTCTTACACAGTTTAACTTACATGTATACTTATTTTTTTATCTTGTCATTATATGTAATCAAGCTTCTGAGTCATGTTGAAAGGTTTGTTTTAATAATTCCAAAATATGTTTAATTTATAACTTTGAGACTATAAGGGTTTGCTATAGGAAAGGAAGATTTTTTAAATAATTTCTGTAGAAAGGGTATATGTTTAGAAAGGGTATAGTTTACGTCATTAAAGACGTAAACTATATTTGTCAGACATTGTCAGACATTATTCCTGACAATCAGGGCATTATGTGCTAATCAATAAAATTGTTTAAAATAATTGTAAAGATTCTCTTAACATTCAGAACATAGATGAGACACTCATCCTTGTAAAACCAATTTTACAATTAAAAAATAAAGTGATGGCAGTTTTTGAGGCTTAAAATACAATGCAGAATTTTCATTTACCTTAACAAAGCTTACCTCATTAATTCCAGCCTTTCTCCCTTTGGAATTTAGGCATCTAAGGCTATAAATATCCCTCCAAGACAATCTAGATGCATCCCTCAAGATTTGATATATAATATTTTCATTATAGTCATCCCATTAAATATTTTCTAATTTCTATGATGATATCATTACCGATTCATTATATATATATTCATTATATATTTTACTTAATTTTATTATATATATAATAAAAATATATATATATTTGTTTTTTAAACATGAACTTTTAAAAGTTATTTTTGTTACTTTCTAACTTCACAGAATGGTGATTGGAAAACATGGTCTGTCTGATACCTATCCTTAAAGCTGAAGTTTATCTTATAACCTAGTGTGTAAGGAATTTTTTTGTGTATGTTCTATATGCACTTGAAATGAGCATGCAAGATTCTATATGTGCTCATTATACCAAGCTTATTGACTGTATTATTAAAATCATCTACTACTTTAATGTGTTTTTATTTGCTTGATCTATCAAGGACTGTGTATGTATGTTAAAATATCTCACAATAATTATGGCTTTATCAATTCTTCCCAGCAATTTTATAAATATTTGTTTTAGTATTTGTATACTATATTATAATACACCCAAACAAGTTCAGTATCCCTAAAATCATTATTTGCCTTAAAGATCATTTTGTCTGATATTAATTTGCCATACTGGCTTTAATAATCTCCTGGAGTATATTTTACAATTCTTTTACTGTTCAACCTTTCTGTATTCTTGGGTTTTCTGTCTCTTTTGTAAACATAATATAGCTAAAAATTTTTTACTGAATCTGAGAATGTATCAGTTAAATTGTAGCTTCCTAGCACCTTAAGTCTTGCTTACCCTATTCTATTTTTCTTCTTTTTTCATAGCACTTGTTATATTTTAACATACTATATAACATACTTATCCAGTATATTGTATTGTCTCTTTCCC
>NW_006788200.1:302523-346526 GCF_000442215.2 Lipotes vexillifer
TCTTTCCCTTAGCTAGAATGTTAGTTTCTGAGAATGGGAATCCCTGTCTGTTTTACTCACTGATGTCTCAAGTGTTTACAATAGGGCCTGGTATAAAGTATACACTTCATGAGTATTTGTTGAATAGTAAGTGACTATTTCTCTTTTAATTGCTAAGTTTAATGCATTTACATTTCTTGTGATTACTATTATATTGAGATTTATTTCTACAATGTTATTTTTAATGCATATTAAAAATACTAGAGCATCTAAGGAACAAAAGGTAAATTTCTGAAAAATTACAGCTTTTTCTTGCTAGCCAACCAGTTCTATCTTGACCAGGAAATTCAAGAATTGATGGAATCCTTCATTGAAATGTTCTTTGGTCAACATATTTGCCTTGATGAAGTAAATGGGCTCTCTCATTCACCATAATTGGGGATCGTTTGTCTTATATGTAAAACTGAGTGAACTCACTTTTTAAAATAATAGCTTTATTGATATAAAATTTACATACCAGAAAATTAATCTGTTTAACATATACGAATGAGAAGTTTTTAGAATATTCACAGAATTGTACATTACTACTAATTGCAGAACATTTTCATTTCCCCATAAAGAAACGCTATACTCATTAGAAGTCACTCCCCAATGTCCTTCCCCTCGCCCAGCCCTAGGCAACTCCTAATCTAACACCCATATCTATGTATTTGCCTATTCTAAACATTTCATATAAATGGAATCATACAATATGTGGCTTTTTATGTCTGGTTGACTTCTCCAGGCAATCTTCCAGGTTACCTATTCTTTCTTTAGCTGGCCTAATCTGCTATGAAACCACACAATTAAATCAAAGAGAACTCACTACAGGGAATGAAAAGACAGAAAAGGAACACTGAAATAACACAGTGATAGTAACTGCAGAAACTGCTCCCATCCCTACAGCTAGGGGAACAAGGGAAGAGGTATAAGGAGGGCCCTGGTTTAAACCTAGGGACCCTGCAGAGCTATAACACAGATTTCTGAAGAGGATGATGCTGTCTATTTCTAGAGTGCAGAGGGGGGCACCAAAGGTCTGAGACTCAAGCCTTTTAAGAAAGAGCACTGACTTCATGAAACTGCTATCTATGAACACAAAATAAGACTGCTTCTAGGAGACTGGGAAAAAACTGGGAACACCTACCAATGCTGAAGTTTACAACTATTCATGGATTGACATTCACAGGAACAGCAAGCAAAACAGGAAGAGTACAGGTCATTTCTTCTTCCTACTGCATTTCATTCTACCTTTAGTGCCTTCCAGTTGGCAGAAACTGACAGGAAGCCAATTAATAAGGAGAAATGTAGTTTGCCAAGTCCTAGCTCCAGGACCAAAGCAGAATATAGAAGGGTAAGGTTGGATACAAGATGTCTCTTGGATAGCTTAATAACCAGTACATGTCATTTAACCCATCTGGTGAGCTTTCAATTTCAAGAACTGCTTTTTACTTTTAGAATATATATTTGGGGACACCCTTGGTGGCACAGTGGTTAAGAATCCTCCTGCCAATGCAGAGGACACAGGTTCAAGCCCTGGTCCGGGAAGATCCCACATGCAGCGGAGCAACTAAGCCCATGCACCACAACTGCTGAGCCTGCGCTCTAGAGCCTGTGAGCCACTACTACTGAAGCCCACGCACCTAGAGCCCGTATTTGAGCACAACAAGAGAAGCCACTGCAATGAGAAGCCCACACACCGCAATGGAGAATAGTCCCCACTTGCTGCAACTAGAGAAAGCCCACGCACAGCAACGAAGACCCAACGCAGCCAAAAATAAACAAATAAATTTAATTTTTAAAAAAGAATATATATTTGGTTCTTTTCAAATCTGCATGGCCTTCTGATGAATTTTGTTGCTTTCTAACATTTTCTATTTCATTTTTTGTATGTTTAATTATTTTAAATATAGTTATCTTACAAGCCTCTATTATCTCAAAAGTTCTTGGGGGTCTAATTTTGTTTTCTATTGCTTCTGCTGACACTTATAGTGAATGGGTTTTGGAATTTAGAATTGTGAACTCATGTTCAGCAGGGCCTGTGTGACCTGGATTTAAAGTGCTGTGTCCTTTCAGAGAAGATTTCCATTTACTAGGAATGACACAGTAGGCACACTAGAGGATCATATTCATGTCAATTTCTATGTCTGGAGAGTGAGAAAAGGGCAAGGTCCTAGACTGACTGTGGGAATAATGAATTATCTTTACCTTTTCATCAGACAGTTTGGCTTCATCCAAAACAATATATTATTTCAGAGCCTGGACCAGTTGTTCTTCCACAGAAATCAAGTTAGCCACGCGCCCTACAAGGGGATAGAAGAAAGGGCCCATCGGAACTCGACAAGTGGCTTCCCAGCTTGCTTCACTGGGACCAAAGCTCCAATGAAAGGCAGGTCCCCTGAGCCAGGAGAGAGTCAGCTCTTTCTGCATCACTGAGTTGAGGAGCTAAAGGAGATATGATGGTCACAGTGTTCTAGCCTTTGGCTTCAAGAAAGAGAGAAAGGCACTCCCAGTGGGATGTTCAACACTTTGCCCATACAGTGAACTATGTCATCAGGAAAGGACCTTTATCTCATCCTTTCACCCTATAGGTAATCCCATCACGTGGGGCATGGAAACCCTGTAGGATAAAACCACTTCAATACATAGGAATGAACTCTGAAGTTTCAGGTGAGGAAGAAAAGAGCAGACTGGATTCTCAGGTCATACAATATACACTACCCACAATCACTGACATTCCACAAAAAGTATCTGAACATTCCTAAAGGTCCTGAGAATATCCAGACCTCACAAAAAGTATACACACCATAAACACATGTTTCCCAGAAAAAAACCTTTGGGCTATGTGAGGTCCAGTCCCTTAATGGCCTCCAAAATGAAAAGTATTAATTTCTGGAAACTCCTTTCTCACTGTCCCCTAGTTATAACTAAAAACATGTGGTGAGACTTTTCCACCCTGATAGAGAACAAGTGGGCCACACCTGATGCTGGGAACTAAGAATCATTTGTGGAGAATACTACCTTGCCTGGCCCATACCAAGATGTGAAGATGTCAGCCCATGTGCAGCCCAGAAAACCAAACAAGGCCATCACTAGCATGGAGGTTTGGAGTTTCTTGATTCCAGAGGTCAGCATCAGCAAGGCATTTAGTAACATTCATTAGACCACTATAGTTAAAAAAAGAATGACTAATGTGAGGAGACTAATACAAATGCATGCACGTGTGCAAATACACACAACACAAAACACAGTAATTGACTTACACTGTGAAAGCTAAAAGGAAACTATCTGATTATATGCTCTTCAGGAAACCAAGCACTAGAGGGAAGCAACCAGTTGGGAAGTAACTAAATTTAAGTCAAGGAGTTTTTTAATGCCAGGATGATCAATATAAGCTGGCTGCTGGGAACCATAAGTTAAGCATGCTATGATACTTGAAACTAAACAGTTCAGTCTAGAAATAAAATAATCAAAGCTGAGCACACAATTCATTAAAAAGCCAAGTCCAAACTATTAGCTGGTTAAAAGTCTATGGTCTTCAAAACTGGCAGAGCTCAACAAGAAAAATAAGCTCGAACAGACAAGGTATAAGTCTAGATTCACAGATTACTCAGCTGTCTTTACTTAATTTGGTCCTTAAGGTCAAAAGGAGAGGAGCATGTCCTGGAAAGTTTCAGATCCCATTGGGAGAATAAACAAGAACATAAGTGAGCACATAACAAAAAAGCTGAACATTTAGACTCAGGAAACACAGATCAATTATTCACTTTTCAAAGGACAAATTTCTTCATCAGTAAAATGGTATATCTGGATATCATGATCTTTAAGGCCACCTCTAGTTTCAAAGAGGGTCTATGATATTTATCAAATCCTGCCTCAAAGAAGAAATACAATATAGGTATATATTGTGGTAACTCTGGTGTATGATAGTTTATCCATTTACTAGCTGTGATGTCTTGGGCAAGTTTACTTATGTTTAAAGTTCTGATTTTACTCTGTATGTGGTTAGTGTAATGAGGATTAAATAATAGATTTAATGTGACTGGCACACAGCCATCATTCCATTAAAGATAACTACAGCCATCATTGTTTCATAAACATAAAACATAAAAAGTGTCTGCTTTTTTTATGTTGCTATGTTTGCCCAAACTCTGCCCTTAGTCTACTTCTCCCTCTCTATCCTTTTAATAATGATAGTAGCTAACATTTATTGAGTGGTTACCACTCTTCTACACATCATCATGTGTAAACTCATTTAACCCTCACAACAATTCTACGAGGGTAGGAACTCTTTTCACCATTTAATATTTGTGGAAATTGAGCACAGTGAGATTAAATAACCTGCCCAAGGTCACATAGCTAATAAAGTGTCAAAATCAAGCATTCAAGCTTTAAAGTTCATGTTCCTTTTTCTTTTTCAGCTTTTTTTTTTTAATGTAAACCATTTTTAAAGTTTTTAGTGAATTTGTTGCAATACTGCTTCTGTTTTATGTTTTGGTTTTTTGGCTGCGAGGCATGTGGGATCTTAGCTCCCCGACCGGGGATCAAACCCACACCCGCTGCATTGGAAGGCGAAGTCAACCACTGGACCACCATGGAAGTCCCTAAAGTTCATGTTCTCAACCACCATGCCATAGCTACCTCAAATAACACACCTAAGCAGACAATTTCCAAATCTGGTATCTAGTGCTTTGGATCAAAATTTTAAAACAAGGCTGAAGCCAGGAGGGTGACAGAACCAGCCAATGGAATTTCTGTCCCTGTGGGTTGGGTCCTATGGGTTGGGTCCCTATGGTCAAATTTGTAAAGGCAATTTACAAAATACCGTTTTTATAAAATCAGTTGAGAAATTGAGTTATTTGTAGTGAGGTGGATGGACCTAGAGTCTCTCATACAGAGTGAAGTAAGTCAGAAAGAGAAAAACAAATACTGTATGATAACACATATATATGGAGTCTAAAAAAAAGGTTCTGAAGAACCTAGGGGCAGGACAGGAATAAAGATGCAGACACAGAGGATGGACTTGAGGACACGGGGAGGGAGAAGGGTAAGCTGGGACAAAGTGAGAGAGTGGCATGGACATATATACGCTACCATATGTAAAACAGCTAGTAGGAGGCAGCCACATAGCACAGGGAGATCAGCTCAGGGCTTTGTGACCACCTAGAGGGGTGGGATAGGGAGGGTGGGAGGGAGCCGCAAGAGGGAGGGGATATGGGGATATATGTATGCATATAGCTGATTCACTTTGTTAAACAGTAGAAACTAACACACCATTGTAAAGCAATTATACTCCAATAAAGATGTTAAAAAAAATCAGTCGATAGTAAAAAAAATAAATAAATAAATCAGTTGATAGTGATATAGTAAGGATCCAGACAAGCAGCACTCAAAGTAGAATCCTACAACACACTGATGGCACAGCTCAAATACCAATGCCGTATATCCTTCCTATGGCAGAAGACTTCTTCTATAACCGCTTAGCCTTGTTCCCATTCTCTGATGGATAGCTAACATTTATTGAATCGTTACCACTGTTTGAAATTGAGTCTAGGAAAAGATAATTACCTCACCAAGGTAACAAAGCATTCAGAATATAGGGCACGGGTCTAATGTTTTTAAAGTCTGCTTTTTACTGAGTACTTTGTACCTGTTATCAGAATATATGCTTTATAAATATTATTTCATTCACTCTCCATCTCAGTAATTGGCACACCATTCAACCCATTCAACCAAAAAGCCATGGAATCATCTTTGACTTCCTTTTTGCTTTCATAACAAACACGAGATCCATTACCATACCCTGTCATCTCTATCTTCAAAATGTATATCAAATGCAATCATTTCTCATTACTTTCATCACAACCACTCTCATCCAAGCTACTATAACCTCTTTCATGAATGAATGCAGTAGTCTCTTAGCAGGGCTTTCTTCTATCTTGCCACCTCTACAGCCTATTCTTCACAGAGCAACCAGAAGTGATTGATCCTCTATGGTCTCACTCACAGTAAAATCCTGACGTCCTTGCCCCAGCCTGCAAGGTCCTCCATGCTCTGGTATCTGCCTACTTCATCTGCTAAACCTCCCCACCCTTGCTTGTCCACTCCAGCCACAGTGGCCTGACCTATACTGTTCCTCAAAAGCACCAGTCATTCTCCATCTCCAGGTAATTTATATTTATTATTCCTTCTGACTTAAATGCTCTTCTTCTTTATTGCATTCAGGACTCTACTAAGAGAGGACTCCCCCTTATCTCCATAAATATCAGACTCCATTCCTCTCTATCCCCTTAGGCTGTTTTATTTTTCTTCATAAAAGAAGATAATCAGAAATAACTGTTGCTCCTGTCTTGTAAAAATCTAAGTGAGACCATGCTCATAGCTTTTAACGAGAACAAGAGAAACTGAGCAACTTCTCAAAACAGAAAAAAAGGTCAGTAGAGAGAGGAAAAAGACAAAAGTCTAGTTAAGAGAACTGAATACTAAACTCACATGCAGCCTCTCTAAGAAAGAATTAGGCCTCAGAAATGATGGTTCTATGGTACACCAAAAGGAGTACCAGGATTCTCAGCCTCCACAGATTCCTGAACCCCAATGTGGCACACAAGCAGAAAACTGTCATCTTTTAAGGAAACACTGTGGATGTCAACAAACATCCATATACTATCAGCAATGACCAGGACAAAGTCAAAGTTGGAAAGCTTCCTTCTATTTTCTGTGGACCTTGTTAGGCTGCTACACTTTGATGAGAACTTTGCAAAGAACAGAACTCCCATAGTGACTGACAGTAAATTTCTCACCAGCACAGCAGGAAAGAGGCTCTAAATCATATTTAATTTGAATTAATGAAAATTTTCTGCATATGCTATTTCTTGCTTACCAGGCTTTAGATTCAGACTTACCACACATAATTTGGATCAAGTTTCTTCTCTTGTTCAAATATTTAAATATTTTGGATAAAATACAAATTCCTGATCATAGTCTTCAAGACTCTATATGAGCTTGCTCTTTTTTAGCACTCTAACCTCATCTGCCCCCACAGTCTTCTGGCTCCGTATGTACCAGCCTTCTTTTTCAGTTATTCAAAACGTCAAGCTCTCTTACAACTCAGAATCTGTTCCCTTTACCTACAATGCTATTTCCCCTCCTTTCTTTACACTCTGATTCCTTCCAATCTTTAGGTCTCAGTTTATATATCACCTTCACAAAGAGGTCTTCCCTGAACATCCTATCTGAAATCCTCCTGCCTGAAGATTCTCCATCACTTTTGATTTCTCTTAGCAAAAGACAGAGTTTTCCAGTTTGAGTAAATAAAACAAGATCTAAATACATACCACATACAAAAACACACTTTAAATTAAAATAATCTAAGAAAATTGGAAAGTAAAGGGAGGTAAAAGATATACCATGCAAACAGCAACCATACTGATAGAACACCTACACAAAAAATCAGTAGGAATACAGAAGACTTGAATAATATTATTGGAGTGGCAGAATATGGCACCCTAATATGGCACCCTTATGTTACTTTGGCATAAGAATTATTTTGAGCTAAAGACACTAGAAAAACAGCAAGTGCAAGTAGGGCACTCTGACCTCCTCTTTTCTCCTGGAAAGCAGGAGATAAAACTTATGTGAAAGATGTCCTCTGAATACCAGGATGAAAGCAACATTCTAATCCCCAGAGATTGGGAGTAGAGGCCAAGAGAATCTGTACAAACAGACCTTGTTAAAATAACTCAACTTCTTTTAGTATCCCCATGTATTTTAGTCAGTTTTCCACATTTGCTACTCTTTGTTCAACCTAGTATATAAGCACTTCGGCCTATTTTCATTTTCCTATGGGGACTCTCATGGACATTTTAAATTCTACATGTTTTTCTCCTGTTAATCTGTCATATCAATTTAGTTCTCAGGCCCAGACCTAGGCCCTAAGAGAGTAGATATAAAGTTTTGCTTCCCCTGCAATATCAACCAACTTGACCTGACATCTATAGAATACTCCACCAAATAACATCAGATACACATACCTTTTAAGTTCATACAAAACATTCTCCAGGTCAGATCATATGCTAGGTCATAAAATAAGTTTCAGTGAATTTTTAAAGATTTAAATCATACATTCTCCAATCACAGGGAATAAAATTAAAAATAAAAAACTGTAAGAAATCCTAGACATCCTCAAATATTTGGAAATTGAACAACATACTTCTCAATAACCCATAGGTCAAAGAAAAATTTGCAGTGGAAATTAGAAAACATTTTGAACTGAGTAAAAACAAAACTACAATATGTAAAAATCTATGGGCTGCAGTTTAAAGCAATATTTAGAGGGAAATGTATAGCTTTAAACGCCTATATCAGAAAACAAAGGTCTCAAATCAATAACTTAAGTATCCACCTTAAGAAACTTGCTTTGATTAAACTAATCAAAGCAAGTAGAGGAATGAAATAATAAGGATAAGAACAGAAATGAATGAAATAAAAAACATAAAAACAATAGAGAAAATAAAGGAAGCCAAATACTGTTTATTTGAAAAGATGAACAAAATTAACAAACTTTTAGTTCAAATGACAAGGAAAAAAGAGAAAATAAACAAATAAATAAAGGAATAAAGTAATGAAACAGAACAGCAGTATTAACCCTGCAGAAACTTAAGAAATTATAAGGGAATATTATAAACATCTTTAGGCCAACAAAGCAAACAACTTAGATGAAAGAGAAAAATTCCCAGAAAGGTACAATTACCAAAACAAACTCAAGAAGGTACAGAAAATCTAAATAGATCTACAGCAACTAAAGATATTGAATTAGTAATTTAAAATATTACCACAGAGAAATATCCAGGCCCAGATGGTGAATGCTGGTGAATTCTATCAAACACTTAACTAAAAAATAATACTAATCCTTCACAAGCCCTCTCAGAAAACAGAGAGCACTTCCCAGCTAAATATATAATGTCAATACTACCTAGATACCAAAGCCAGACAAAGACATCATATGAAAAGAAAACTACAGAAGCCTCATGGAAATCCTAAACTATTAGCAAACCAAATCCAGCAATATGTAGAAAGGATTTAAACACCACGATTAAGTGAGATTTATCTTACTTAATATAAGAATATAATACATAAGAATATAAGGTTGGTTTAACATTCAATTAACGTACGATACTATCTAAAATAAAGGACAAGACACGATCACCTCAACAGATGCAGAAAGAGCATTTGACATAATTCAACACTCATTCATGACTTAAAAAAAAACCCTCAACAAAACATAAATAGAAAAGAACTTCCTTAACCTGATAAAGACATGTGTGAAACTCTCATAGCTAACATCATATTTAATGGTGAAAGACCAAATGCTTTCCTGCTAAGAACAGGGACAAAGTAAGGTTGTCTACTCTTGCCACTTCTGTTCGACACTGTACTAGAAGTTCTAGCCAGAGCAATAAGATAATTTTTAAAAATTAGAAAAGAAGACATGAACCATCATTTACAGACTACAGGTAGAAAATCCAAGGAATTCACAAGACAACTATTAGAACTAATGGAAAAATTCAGCAAGATGACAGGGTATAAAATCAACATATCAAAATCAATTACATTTATATATCTTAACAAGGAACATAAAAAAATGGAGTTAAGAAAATTCCATTAACAACAGCTTCAAGAATAATATACTATATAGAATCAAATTTAACAAAAAGTATAAGACTTATACATTGCAAACTACAAAACACTGCTGAGAGAAATTTTTAAAACTTTAAATATATGAAAAAAATTCCATGTTTGTGGACTGGAAGACTTAACATTAAGTTGGCAATACTCCCCAAATTGATTCAAAGATTCAATACAATCCCTACTGAAATCTCAGCTGGCATTTTTGCAGAAATCGCCAAGCTGATTCTAAAATTCATATGGAAATGCAAGGCACCCAGTGTTAACCCAAACAAACCTAGGAGGCAATAATCAAGCAAAAAGTATCTATTTGGGATCAAAGAATTGAAATATGGGGCACACAGATTTGGGTAGCAACCCAGTGCCCCACTAGGGAGTAAAAGTCAGGGGATTTTAAAGGCAGAGAAAGAAGGTTTGCATTACAAACAAATGTAATTGGAGTTGGAGGCAGAAGTTAGTCTTGGCTAAATATGATTCAGTGCTAAGGCTATCACTAGAAGCAAGTAAAAGTTCGTTACTGTGACAAGCTGCAGGTGTTCTTGCAGAGTCCTTGGAATATTTGTGGTTTGGCCCAGTTCAAAAGTTCAGTTCCACCTGGTTTACCTCCTTAATGACCTCCTTTCTCCATTAAAAAATTCTTTGACATAAGTGACTCCAGTTTATTTCACATTTCACACCAGAATAACCAAAAATTTGAAAAATTTTAAGAAATCTTGAAAAAGAATGAAGTTGAAAGGCTTATATTACCTGAAGGACAAGGGATGTCTCCCCTAAAGGACATTTATGCTTAGCCCCCTGAAATAAATGGAAAGACCACTCATTTCCCTATTAGTAACTTGAGGTCAGGCTCATGACTGCATCCTCACCTGCCCCCATCCCCAAGAAATACTTCAGGAAGAACATCTAACCAGGGGGTAAGTGGCTGTCTCTTTGAGGTATGCTATAATTTCATCTAGAACTCTATAGTCCTTTTAACTCTCCCCCTTAAGCTGACCAATTAGGAAAACTAAATCATCTGTTTAGTCCTTTTGTTCATAAATTCTCTCAATTGTTCTACCTAAACAATGGACTACTTGCTGTAACAACAAAGTTATGGAATTGATATGTTATCCAACTTTCATAGCTAAGGAAATTAATGCACAGCATCACTAAGTTAACTTGCCTTAGGTCACGGAGCTAAGGGGTGGAGTCAGGTATCTTACTGTCTAACCAGGATATGAAGAGCTTAAAAAGTGAATAATCATGTTCTAAGTATTAGTTAGTACTGATATAGCATCCCACAAACTCTATAAAGTAGATAAGACAAGATCTTTCCTACTGTTTGGAAGAACTCAATGTTCTAAACATTTAAGTGGTATGTCCATGTATTGACAATTGTTGACGATTTACTGGTGGCTATCTCCAAACTTGGAACACAATATAAGAGAACAGAGAAGGTTTAACTAATTTTTACACTGACCATGATTTATCGAAATATTTTTCTTTTTTCTTTTTAGATTACATTGAAGTGATTATAAACTGTAGAACTGAGGAACTAAACTCACTTAAACTGAAAGCAGTTTCTCATTGTCATTTTACTGTTGCTGAATGATTTTAGGAAGAAACATTGGTATTTCTCTTCCAAAAAAACAAAAAGGTCACCATTGAGAGAGAAAAAGCAAGCCACTAAAGCCAAAGAATATTTCTGCAACACAGACTACCAATAAAAACCTTGTATCCAGAATATATAAAGTATTCCTACAAATGAGTAAGAAAAACAACTCAATGTTAAGTGGGCTAGAGACTCAAAAAGAACTCATAAAAGGAGATATCCATATGGCCAATAAAAATATGAAAGGTGTTCAGTACCATTCATAATCAGAGAAATGCAAAATAAAACTACACGATACAACTACACACCACCAGGAGGTCTGAAATTTAAGAGTCTTACAAATACAAAATATTGGTAAGGATTGCAGTGCAATCACATGGCTGGTGAAGTGAAAATACAACTGTTCTGAGAAAGTGGCATAATCTAACAAATTTCAATGACCCAGTAATTCCATTTCCATGAAATAAATAGTAATTTCATTCCCATGAACTGAATAGGAATATGTGTACAAGAAACAAGTACAAGAATATTCACCAGAGTCAAAGCAGTCCTGAGAAAGAAAAATGGAGCTGGAGGAATCAGGCTCCCTGACTTCAGACTATACTACAAAGCTACAGTCATCAAAACAGTATGGTACTGGCACAGAGACAGAAATATAGATCAATGGAACAGGATAGAAAGCCCAGAAATAAACCCACACACATACGGTCACCTAATTTATGACAAAGGAGGCAAGAATATACAATGGAGAAAAGACAGTCTCTTCAATAAGTGGTGCTTGGAAAACCAAACAGCTACATGTAAAAGAATGAAATTAGAACATTCTCTAACACCATACACAAAAATAAACTCAAAATGGGTCAAGGACCTAAATGTAAGGCCGTATACTATAAAACTCTTAGAGGAAAACATAGGCAGAACACTCTCTGACCTAAATCACAGCAATATCTTTTTTGATCCACCTCCTAGAGTAATGAAAACAAAAACAAAAACAAAAATAAACAAATGGGACCTAATTAAACTTAAAAGCTTTTACACAGCAAAGGAAACCATAAACAAAAGGAAAGACAACCCACAGAATGGGAGAAAATATTTGCAAATGAAGTGACTGACAAGGGATTTATCTCCAAAATATAGAGACAGTCATACAGCTCAATATCAAAAAAACAAACAACCCAATCAAACAATGGGCAGAAGACCTAAAGAGACCTTTCTCCAAAGAAGACATACAGGTGGCCAAAAAGCACATGAGAAAATGCTCAATATCGCTAATTATTAGAGAAATGCAAATCAAAACTACAATGAGGTATCACCTCACACTGGTTATAAAAAAAAAGTCTATAAACAGCTACCAAATGTAAAATGGATGGCTAGTGGGAACCTGCTGCATAGCACAAGGAGATAAATTTGATGCTTTGTGATGACCTAGAGGGATGGAATAGGGAGGTTGGGAGGGAGGCTCAACAAGGAGGGGATATGGGGATATATGTATACATATAACTGATTTCACCTTGTTGTACTCCAGAAACTAACACATTATAAAGCATTTATACTCCAATAAAGATGTGGAAAAAAAAACCCTACAATCAATAAATGCTGGACAGAGTGTGGAGAAAAGGGAACTCTCCTACACTGTTGGTGGGAATATAAATTGGTACAGCCACTATGGAGAACAGCATGGAGGTTCCTTAAAAAACTAAAAATAGAGGGACTTCGCTGTGGTCCAGTGGTTAATACTCCACGCTTCCACTGCAGGGGGCACTGGCCCAATCCCTGGTCAGGGAACTAGGATTCTGCACGCCGTGCAGTGCAGCCATAAATAAATAAATAATAAATAAATAAATAAAGTGTTACCATATGATGCAGCAATCCCACTCCTGGGCATCTACCCAGGAAAAAAATACATGCAGGACTTCCCAGGTGTCCCAGTGGATAAGACTCCACGCTCCCGATGCAGGGGGCCCAGGTTCAATCCCTGGTCAGGAAACTAGATCCCACATACATGCCGCAACTAACAGTTCGCATGCCACAACTAAGGATCCCACGTGCCACAACTAAGGAGCCCGCCTGCCACGACTAAGACCTGGCACAACCAAATAAATAAATAAATAAATAAATTTAAAACAAAACAAAAAAAGCATACACGCACCCCAATGTTCATTGCAGCACTATGTACAACAGCCAAGACATGGAAGCAACCTAAATGTCCATTGACAGAGAAATGGATAAAGAAGATGTGGCATATATATATGTAGAGAGAGACAGAGAGAGAACGGAATATTGCTCACCCATAAAAATAAACAATAAAATAATGCTATTTGCAACAACATGGACAGACCTAGAGACTACCATACTAAGTGAAGTCAGACAACGACAAATAACATATGATATCACTTATATGTGGAATCTGAAAAATGATACAAATGAACTTCTTTACAAAACAGAAACAGACTCACAGACGTTGAAAACAAATTTATGGTTACCAAAGGGGAAAGGTGAGGAGGAGGGATAAATTAGGAATTTGGGATTAACATATATGCACTACTATATATAAGAGAGATAATCAAGGACATACTGTTTAGCAAAGGAAACTCTACTCAGTATTCTGTAATAACCTATATGGGAAATGAATCTGAGAAAGAACGGGTATATGTATTTGTATAACAGAATCACTTTGCTGTACACCTGAAACTAACACAACACTGTAAATCAACTATACTCCAATATAAAGTAAAAATTAAATTAAAAATAAAAAGAACTTCATTTAAAAAAAAAAGGAACATTCATACCAGAGTTCATCATATCCCTAAAGTGGAAGAAACTCAAATGTCCATCAATAGTAGCACAGATAAAGAAACTATGGTATACCACAGTTTCTATCCAATTGAATACCACAGAGTACTTAAAAGGAATGAAGTTTCCTTCACAAATTACACAAGATACACAAAAATAACATGGATATATCTTAAAAATGTAACACTGAATAAAATAAACTAGACCTAATAGAACAGTGTATGAGTTCATGAACATAAACTTTTAAAAAGGTAAAATTATATTGCTAAATTATAAAATTGAATTATCTCACAAGATCATTACATTTAAATATTTAGTTGTATATACAAAGAACAGAAAAATCTTGGATTTCCCTGGTGGTGCAGTGGTTAAGAATCTGCCTGCCAGTGCAGGGGACACGGGTTGGAGCCCTGGTCTGGGAAGATCCCACAAGCCATGGAGCAACTAAGCCTGTGTGCCACAACTACTGAGCCTGTGCTCTAGAGCCCACGAGCCACAACTACTGAGCCCACATGCCACAACTACTGAAGCCCGCACACCCAGAGCCTATGCTCCGCAACGAGAAGCCACCACAATGAGAAGCCCACACACCACAACGAAAAGTAGCCCCCACTTGCCGCAACTAGAGGAAGCCCATGCGCAGCAACAAAGACCCAACTCAGCCATAAATAAATAAAAATCTTCAAGACATATTACTAACAAAAGTAAACTGTAGAACAATATGTTTAATATGATTCTATTTATGTAAAACATAATTTATTTGCATGATATATACCTGAGGCATTGTTCAATAAAACTTACTGCAATAATGGAAATGTTCTATAATCTACTGTTTAATTCAGTAGCCACATGTGGCTGTTGAACACTTAAAATGTAGCTAATACAACTGAGGAACTGAATTTTTAATTTAATTTGAACTACTTTCAATTTAAACAGCCTCATGTGGCTAGTGTCTACAGTTTGGACAGTGTAGTTATAGATAAATATATAATGATTACCTCTAGAACAGTGTCTCTCAACCTCAGCACCACTGACATTTGGGACCCAATAATTCTTTATTGCTGGGGTTACACACTACAGATATTTAGAAGTATCCCTAGCTTTTATCCTCTAGATGTCGATAGTATCCTCTCAGTAATGATAATCAAAATTATCTTCAGACCTTGCCAAATGTTCCCTGTGGCGCAAATAGTGTCCAACTGAAAGGGAACCCTTTTGCATTGTTAATGGGAATGTAAATTGATACAGCCACTATGGAGAACAGTATGGAGGTTCCTTAAAAGACTAAAAACAAAACTACCATATGACCCAGCAATCCCACTACTGGGCAAATACCCTGAGAAAACCATAATTCAAAATGACACATGTACCCCAGTGTTCATTGCAGCATTATTTACAATAGCCAGGACATGGAAACAACCTAAATGTCCAACAGATGAATGGATAAAAAAGATGTGGTACATATATACAATGGAATATTACTCAACCATAAAAAGGAATGAAACTGGGTCATTTGTAGAGATGTGGATGGACCTAGAGTCTACCATACAGAGTGAAGTAAGCCAGAAAGAGAAAAACAAATATCGTATATTAATGCATATACGTGGAATCTAGAAAAATGGTACAGATGAACCTATTTGCAGGACAGGAATAGAGATGTAGACGTAGAGAAAAGATATGTGGACACAGGGGGGAAAGGGAGGGTAGGATGAATTGGAAGATTAGATTTGACATAAATACACTACCATGTGTAAAACAGAAAGCTAGTGAGAACCTGTTTTATAGAACAGGGAGCTCAGCTTGGTGCTCCGTCCCAACCAAGATGGGTGGGATGGGGGTGGAGGTGGGAGGGAGGTCCAAGAGGGAGGGGATATAGGTATACATATAGCTGATTCACTTCATTGTACAGCAGAAACTAACACAACATTGTAAGGCAATTATACTCCAATAAAATAAAAATTAACTGTAAAAAAAAAAAAAAAGAAAAACAAGTTACTATGGACCACACTGTAAGAACCCTGGGAGAGACTTCAGAGTGATCAATAGAATAAGCCAATAAATACTAAAAAAAAACTTAAAAAAAAACCCCACTGCATTAGAGATAGGAGGAAAATGGGGGGAGGAAACATTGTAACATTTTGCTCTTTTTCTGTTTTGCCTAAATTGTTTAGCAGTAATATGTACATACATGTTCTTTATGTAATTAATAATCTAAAAACTAAGGCTATTTTCTCATGGGTAAAAATGGGAAGTACATACCTAAACTCCAAGGTTACTGTAAATACTAAAAACAAAATGGAAACAAATCATCAATTTCCTGGTGCAGTAAAAAAAAAAAAGTAAGTTAGAAAGTTCACATGATTAGTTATGAAGAGCAGTGGAGAAAGAAGATGGAATCTGGGATCTCACAGGAGTTTGTAGCTAGAGAAGTGATCAGTTATTTTTGCCATTCACAGAGACAGGCAAAACAGAAATAGGAACCACTTAAGGGAAGTATAATGAATCTGGTTTGGGATATATTAACATGGAAGAACTTGTGGGCCCTTTAAGCAGAGCTATAGCTGCTAGCTGGAAAGCGATAAAAGCTAGAATTAAAGATTCAAGAGTTGTCAGTACATAGGCAGTATTTGGAAATCATGAGCCTTCAGGGGAAAGCAAAAGGGGCATAAAGAAACTCTGGGCCATAACTAAGGATTGACAAGGAAGGGCCAGGGGAGAGTCGAGTAGTTGTAGTCAAAGAGATAGAAGAAAAAGCAGAAGACAACTGGTTTGGCTTCCCATGGAAGCCAAGAGAATGTTTTTGCTTGTGTTTTAAAGTGGCTAATGTTTCCTTAGATCTCATCTCTATTTAAAAAAAACATATTCAGTAGACTATTGGCACAAGAACAAAAGAGATGAAATAGATTTAATTCAGGAGAGAGTGGGGTCAGTCTCAAAGTAGCACTCACTGACCATCAAGGGAATAACTCTGGAACTAAGAAACCACTTATCACTGGCCCTATGAATCATCAAAGGAATGTTCTGCTAAAACAACAACAAACCTGAACTCTCATGCACCTCTATCATTCTTGCCTCCTTACTCAAGGGCTTTTGCCAAGCACCAGGCCTCAGACCTGTACTCAGAGGAGAGGAGCAGGCTACACTATCACTAGCAAGCACTTTCTGAAAGGTCTGCAGCAAACCCCGATCTCTGGCCAGGCTAAGGTAGATCCCATTTGGACTGTGATACACAAAATCTACATAATTAATCAGAAATGCTCTTCTTTGGGCTCCTGGTTTTTCATTCTTGATTCTACTTCTAAAGACCAAGTTTCTATAAATAAGTCTGATGGATTAATTTGAGTTATTGGTCAATGGAGAATGGAATACAATGTATTCTCACAGAAAAGCTCTAAATCCGATGTATATCTATGAAAACACACTTTCTCATTTTATCATCACTTGAGGAAACCCTAACTCAAAATCTGAGTTCTTGAACTGTAGCAGGTCTGGCAAGTTCTGAAACCACAGGCAAAAATTAGTGTGCACCTTTTTAGGGAGAAAGTCCTCGATTTCATAATATTCACAAGAGGGTCTGTCACCCCAAAAGTTAATAGTCACTATAAACTGTATTTTTTTTCCACCTTAGGCCCTATTTATGATGATTCACCGCATAATTTGTGACATCCATTCCAGACTTATGTGCGAGGTCCAGGTAGATATGTCCACTAGGAAGCTGGACATAAGGGTCTAGAACAGAATTCAAGAGAAAGATTTGAGCGCAGTTTAATAAATCATAAGCACATAAACGACTGTTACAGCACTGAGAGTAAATAAGACTCCTCCTCCTACAGAATAGTACTGCGAAAAGGAAACATGGACTGGGGAACATACACAGGAGAAATGTGGCCCAATGAAAAGAAGCGAGCAAGGGAGGCTGGGAAAGAAAGAAAAATCAAGAATCATGAAGCTATTTTTCCTGAAAAAAAGTCAAACGTGTCTACTGAGTTTGGCCACTAGGAGGACCCTGAACACTTCAACAGACAATTTCAGGGAATTAGTTGTGGTAGATTTACTATGCCAAAAAATAAAGAATGGGAGGTGAAAAGACAGTATAGTATATAGTTTTAAATAGCTTGCCAATGAATCAAGAAGTCAGACAAGAGGACATCTGTGATCCCATCAGAGGTTTTGGTTATGACTTCAGCGAGGCCCAGTGGCTGCAAATTCATGAAGCAAGGAAAAGAAAGAGGCTGACTTTTCAGAGAAGAGAGTATTGTCAGGGACAAGAGACCACCTGGGGGTTTGCTGATCTCCTATATTATAAAAGCACTTTCAGAAACACACCGAAAAGTTACTTTAAAACACGAAGCTTCGGGTTTGCCAAATACCCGTGGCCTTTTCCTTCCACTTATTCTCTTAACCCCCAAACACTTCACACACAAAAAAATTTCCCCGAGTTTAGAGGAACAAAAAAATCTTCACAAAAGTTTTAAAAACCTCTTCAAAGTGGCCTCAGCCTCGTAAATGATGTCTCATACAGCGCTGGGCACTCCCCAGCCCTCCCTCAGGGCGTACTCCACGCTGAGCGCCCCCTCACAGGGACACAGCCCCACAGGCCCACTCAGGGCCAACCTGGCCCTGAGAGCCTGCTCGGACAGGACTGGCCTGAACAGACGGGCGGGCCAGAAGCCCTAAATCAGAGTGGCTACACAGACTGCCTTACCCTCGAGGCCCGCAGGAGCAGATCGCACCGCCTCACCTCTGGGATCACGCGCCACACGCCCAAAGCCTTTCGGGAAACCTCTAGCCCCGCCCTTCCTGCAGACTGCCACAACAAGCCCCACCCCTTCCCAAGGCTGCTCACAGGCCCCTCCCCATCCGGGTACTTAGCCTCATCAGGGTACTTATTTCCCTTCGGATGGCCGCGCCTTATCGGCTCTTGGGGGAGGGCTGCAGGTAGTCAAGTGCCGTTTTGGGCGCTGGCGATAGAGAAGTGGGAAGACAAATCTTCCCTTAGGGGGTTCCTATTCGAGTTGGGTTAAAACCTAATACACAAATAAGTTTGTCATTTAACGGTGGCGGTGTGTCCTATGAAGAAATCAGAGCGGGGTAGGGAAATGACGCAGATCTTCACGGAAGTCTTGAAAGGCCTGTCTGATGAGGTGCCTGAGAAGGTGGGACTTGGTCAGTCGGAAGGGAATGAGAACAGAAACTCTCTGGCTACCTGCGGGAAGAACATTCCAGGCAGAGGGACTAGCAAGCACAAAGGCCTGAGGAGGCCAGTGTGCTGGAGCGCAGGCATAGGGGAGGGAGGGTGGTGGGAACGGAAGGTGCTCTGCGCCTTTGCCAGCCGCTCGCCCTCCGTGAGGGTGAGGGTGAGGGCGCGGGGGGTCCCCTTACCTGGAAGGATTGGACGTGCCTACAGGCCGCTCAGCGTGACTCGAAGCCAGGCGACTGCCCTGCGAGCCCCAGTCACCTCTGCATAACCAGCGGTCAGGGTGACGAGGCGGCCATGGTGGACCCAGAAACAGGCAGGCAGCTTTCTCGCCCATGTAAAATAATGATGTTTAGGGTGGGAAGATAATATACAGGATGCCCAATTAAATTTGAAGTTCGGATACGCAACGAATAATTTTTTAATACCTCTCATGCAAAAGTATTCGTTGTTTATCTGAAATTAAAGTTTAACTGGGTGCCCTGTATTTTTGTTTGTTAAATCTGGCAATCCTAATGTTGGAGTTCAGATGCTAGGTTTGGAAACTTAAGCACGGTGCTATGCCAAGCCATATTAGAACCTGAGACAGAAGAAATCGCGTGCCCCTCATATACATGTTTTTGTGTAGTTTTGTTAGTGTTCCCAACGTAGTAAATTAGTTGAAAATATTGCAAAATTGAAAAGATTGGTATATTAAAATTCACATTATTTTTAAGTATTTTATTTATACCAAAAATAAAAACTACTATGTTCTGTTTTGCTGGTTTTAGTGGAGGCAGACTCGTCAGTAAAAATTTCAAAATTTACCTCTCTTGACCAAGTGCAATCTTAAGTCATCTTAAATTAGCTTCAGTTTACTGCAACTTTTTTTTTTAGATACATATATTTTTTAATGCTTTTCTTTTTTTTCAATTTATTTAATTTTTGGGGGGGCTGCATTGGGTCTTTGAAGCTGTGTGCGGGCTTTCTCCAGTTGCGGAGAGCGGGGGGCCACTCCTCCCTGCAGTGCGTGGGCCTCCCACCGCGGTGGCCTCTCTTTTTTGCGGCGCATGGGCTCCAGAGCACAGGCTCAGAAGCTGTGGCGCACAGGCTCAGTCGCTCCGCGGCATGTGGGATCCCCCCGGAACAGGGCTCGAACCCACGTCCCCTGCACTGGCAGGCGGACTCCCAACCACTGCGCCTCCAGGGAAGCCCTGAAACTTCTTTTGTAGGATGCCACTGTGACTGGTATTTAGAATAAAATTCCCTAGACCACTTCCAAGTTTGTATGAGATTGTGCTAAGAAAAATTTGTGAATCAGTTTTAGAGGATCCAAACACAATGCTGATTTGATATTACAAATCATTAAAACTACTTCAGGTGAAATGTCCATAGTATTTAAATTATCAGACTATTTAACAGGCTGCTTTTTGTAAATCAGATAGATGTGTTCATAGAAAGTAACTTTTCTCCAGGTAAAAATTCAGAATATCTGAAGACACTTCACTTGGTAAGTCCACATCTAGGATATCTATAATCTCTTTAATTTCTATTTGATAAACACTTTTTTAATAATAATTGATAGACTCATTCAATAATTTTTACATTCCCAAATTCTTTTCGTTTTCAAATTCAGGAAGTATATTCATACCTCTTGCTAAAGTTTAACATTAATCAAACATACTTTCAGTTACTTGCTCTCATTTGTTGTAAGCAAAGGAATAGGACTTCTATTAAGCATGCAGCTTTGTATATAGTCGTGATTTTTTAAAAACTTTTTCTTAGTTCAAAATATCATCCCAAACATATAAGTTTCATAAAAATTTGTAATCTATTTGCACAATGATGCTTTATGTTTCAGCATGTTGTATTTTGTCGTTTGATGTTATATCTTTTAACATTTGACAAACATCTTTAATTTGTGTGAAGTGCCTTGATTGCATTTGATCTTGATCCCCCTCAGGATTAGCATTTGTGTTTTAATGTAGTTTTTAGAACAGTCATAATATTCTAACTGCTCAATGAATTTTATATCTATCTATGTCAATATATCTATATCTTCTGTACAGTACTGAAAAGGTTATATTTGAAGTCACTGAAAGCAGTCTTTTTGCACATTAAATTATGAGCTGAGCAAGGCACAAATTTGGCATAATCATTTTGGGGGGAAATAGTGGCTTGTATACCCTATATACACACCTGCAATATATGTTCCATTAACATAACTCTGGCCTCAAAGATATTTTATTAAAAGTTTCATTTCATAAGATAGTTCATATCCCTTAATCTCTTCATCTCTTCAATAAAATCAAAATTTCTTCTGTTATATTCTTTCTTATTAATATTTATTTATTTATTTGGCTGCATCGGGTCTTAATTGTGGCACGCAGGATCATCGTTGCAGCATGTGGCATCTTTCATTGCAGTACACGGGCTTCTCTCTAGTTGTGGCACACAGGCTCCAGAGCATGTGCGGGCTTAGTAGTTGCAGCGCACAGGCTCTCTAGTTGTGGTGCATGGGCTCTAGAGTGTGCGGGCTTGGTTGCCCTGGGGCATGTGGGATCTTAGTTCCCCGACCAGGGATCGAACCTGCATCCCCTGCATTGGAAGTCAGATTCCTAACCACTGGACCACCAGGGAAGTCCCTGTTATGATATTCTTAATGCAGACATACTGAAAAATCTGACACACTTGTTCATGATGGGCTACATCTGATATACAAAAAGTAAGGGAAAGTATTTTGCTTCTTTTATTCTCAATAATGTTGCAGATATAATATGATTTCCTAGCAGCATTATGTACCTCCCCGAAATTCATACGTTCAAGTCCTGACACCTAGTACCTTGAAATGCAACTGTATATGGAATTAGGGCCTTAAAGAGGTAATTAAGGTAAGATGAGGTCATATGGGTGGGCCCTAATCCAATATAACTGGTGTCCTTATAAGAGGAGATTTGGACACAGACACATCGAGGGGTGACCATGTGAAGACACAGTGAGAAAGTGACTATCTGCAAGCCAAGGAGAAAGGCCTCAGAAGAAACCAAACTTCCTGACACCTTCATCTTGGACTTCTAGCCTCCAGAACTGTGAGAAAATAAATTTGTTATAAACCACCCAGTCTGTGATATTTTGACAGCCCTAGCAAACTAACACACATTGTAAATTTGTTTTGAATTTTATTAGACAAATAAGGCACAGATTCCTTTTTATGATAGCTACATCAACATCATAGTGACTTAAACTAAGATACATACGTAGTTTTTGGTTTTCCAACTTTTAAACTCAACTTATCCTGGATATTAAAAGTGTCCAAAGTATAACTGACAGAAGTTGGGAGGTAAAAAGGCATGTGAAAGCTAATTTTATATGTTAACTTGGCTAGACTGTGGTGACCAGTTGTTTGGTCAAACACTAGTCTAGATCTTCAGCTCACATACTAAAATGTCAGAGATGTTACCTTAGGCTTACAGAACAAAAAAGACGTTTGTGTTACCAGGCAAAGAAGAAAGGACTATAGCTATCAAAAAGTGACAAAGGGAGGGGAAAGATGTAATGTAGGATAGTGAATAAAGCTAGATGATCATCTCTCAAATTTCTAAAGTGGAAAAATCAAGAGACAGCACTTTGTAAATATATGCTTTAGAGTCAGAACAATTAAAGACAATTGAAAAAGTTCCTCTAAGAAGGGGGACTAGAGGAGGAGAGAGTAGGGTGGGAAAGCATTATTCATGGTAAGCTCTTCTGTTCCTTATTTTTTAAGCCATGTGCATGTATTTTAAACTGGGATAGCAGAGGGAAAAAATTTCTATTTATACTTCAAGACCCAGATCTAATGTGGTGCCAACTCCCTCGTTAAATGAGAACTCACTCTCCTATGCTACTCAAGCACTAGGTTCTCTGTAATCAAACCTCTCAAACTTTACACATCTATTTATGAATCTCTTCCATTACCCAAAATTATTTAAAGGTAAAGGCAGTATTTATCTTTGCTACCACATCAAATCTTTAATAACTGTTGAATGAATAAAAATATAAATTACTTTTTTTAGGTCAAAGGCTTTGGGAAGCTGCCAGATCAGGGTCTGATTTCCAAGCCTTTCACTAACCAGCAATGAGACCTCATGTGACCTCAGATACATTATCTAACCTTTCTGACCGTCAGCTTTTTCTGTATCTATTCTAAAGAGTTGTGAGTTTGAAATAACACACTGCAACATTCCTAGCGCACTACCAAATGCACACTGAAATGTTCAACTCTTTGGTGCCATAGTGAACATGTTAATACTTAGCTAAGTAGGTTAATAAAGATTACTGAAAACAATGCCATATCTCTAAGGTTATCTTCTGTTTGTTTCCAGGACCATACAGGGGTTGACAGGAAGGCAACAACACATAACAGATTCCTTAATAGCTGATTCCATGCTTAATGCAGGAAATGTTTAAGATGAATGTGGAACATCTTATTATACCAGCTAACAAAGGAAGATATCAAAGGCAAATGATATCTGTTTCATTTCACATGAAAATTAATTTCAAAAACTCAAATGAATAAGAGAATTCTACTCCTAGCTAAGATGGAATAGCTTGTGGTAGATCAACTTTCATATCAAAAACAACCATGAGAGCTGGATAAATCTCTTAAAAATCTGAAGACATCAACAGACTGCTGAAGCAAAAAGGGCTTAAGCATCAAGATCCTGGGGAATGATGAATCTCAGGTGGGTGAGCCAAAAGTCTGGCCTCTTTTATCCTTTGGTCATTTACTGATTCTAGGCATAGCATAAGAGACTGAGGATCCAGATAAGGACACAAGCAATGGGCAACTGCTAAGAGACAGAGAAACCAGCAGAGGTCTTGGTGGTCTCAAAGGGCACTGAAAGACAAAAATCAGATTTTTTTAGCATATTGAATATGAGGGAGGGGTGTGGAACTTAGTAAACTACTCAGACTGTTTACCCATTAGGACATTTTCTAAAATCTGAAGCCATGCACAATGGAAGATTAAGAAGCTAAGCAGAAAACATCTGGGAAAAACATGGATTTGGGGGGCAGTGTCTAGATACTGAGGATACAAGGATTAGAAGTGTAGAACTGCCAGTGAGACAGATCCAGGGAACACTCTAGGCTGTCAACTAAAAAATCCCTGGTGGACTATATCCTGTAAGGGGGTATTGGGGCCCAGGGTAGGCCACTCCAAAATGCACCTCAATGGCATATTGATTATTTTGAATCAAAGTTACTTAAGAAATAGACATCACAAGGGGGACACTCTGACCCTCCTTTCTGTCTCCCCGAAAGCAGGAAGTAAATCTCTCATGTGAAAGGTGCCCTCCTTACATCTGGAGGTAGAAGGATACCCTTATCACCAGAGTTAGTGATATCATTATCATGCAGACTGAGGAGCCTGCATAAATCTTGTTACTTATTTAATTTACCACCCTAAGTTCAAATTCTGTTTAGATTTTTTATTAATTGAGCACCCAAGACCTAAGTTTCTTTGTCCTGCCAATGCTTCACAACTTTATTGTTTCTTTGTCTAAAAGGTATAAAAGCTGCCTGCTTTGTCCACTTCTTAGATCCCATTTCTATGAGACCTTTGTATGCATGATTTAAAATGTTTTTTTCTCCTGTTAATCTGTCTTATATCAATTTTATTATTATACCAGCCACAAGAACTCAAGAGGAGCAGAAGGGGAAATTTTCTCCTCCCTGACAGGGGATAACAAGGGTAAACTAGAGGTAGTGTCTGAAGAAAACTGCAACCCAGCCTTAATTAAGTCAGCCCAAGCCCTGACTGGATTAAGGTGATCAGTCCTCACTCTGCCTAGTAGGAGAGTGGTGTAGGAGGTTATCACCATCCAGAGCCTCTGTAATTTGTCATACACAGTGTCCAGCATTCAATCAAAAATTATCAGGCATACCAACAGAATGGACCAAATGACCAGAAACCACAGGAAAAAAAAGACAATAGAAAGAGATACATAGAAAATCTAAATCATGGAGTTATCAGACAAGAACTTTAAAATAACTGATTCACTAGTTAAAGAAAAACATGGTGAAAACAAAAGGTAAATTCCCCAGAGAATTAGAATCTATTAAAAAAAACTGAAAAGACATTCTAGAACTGAAAAATAGATGAATGAATTAGAAGACAGATTAATAGAAAATATCTAGTCTGAAGCACAAGGGAGAAAAAGAATGGAAGATACAGAAAAGGAGACATAATGAAACACAATGAAAATCCAGATTACTGGGACCCCAGAAAGAGAGGAGAGACAGAAAATGAGACAGAAACAATATTTGAATAATGTCCGAGAAACTTTCAAAACCGATCAAAGACATCAACCCACAAATTCCAGAAGCTATGTAAATGCCAGGCCAGAAAATAAAAAGAGAAACTCACACTAGGTACATCATAGTAAAACTAGTGAAAACCGAAACAAAGAAAAATTTTTTAAATCAGATAGTAGGGAGGGGGTGGGGGGTAAATTACTTTCAAAAGAGCAACAAAATGACAAGATCGCTGAATTTTCAACAGAAATAGTATAAAGACAGAAAAGAATGGAATTACATCTTTAAAGTGGTTAAAAAAAAACTCCTAGATATATTTAATAGAAATGAATTAGTATATAAGACAGTTGTAAAAATTACCCAAAAACATAGCATAGATACTAAAAATATGAAAGACAGCTTAAGAGATAAGAATAGTACAATATACTCTAATTTACATTTAACCAGAGTTCCAGAAGGAATGCAGAAAACATTGAAAGAGAAAAGGATTGAATAATTATCCCAAACTGATTAAAGATACTACTGCACAGATTTAAGAAGCCCAAAGAATCTCAAACAGGACCAAAAACAAACAAACAAACCCACCTAGCTTGCCAGTAATTTTTGTTGTTTCTCAGCTCTAAACTCATTTTTCTATACTCTGCTGTTATACTGGAGTTACAACTCTCTATATTTCTCAGATTCCCTTACTAGCTGGCTTCCTGTTAGGTTCTGATGGTGGAAGGCACTAGAGGGAGATTGCATGGCAGAAGATAGGTAACAGTTGCCCTAGAGCCAGTGATTTTTTGCATGAGAGAGAGTTTTATACATTAAGCCACTGATATTTAGCGATTATTTTATTACTCTAGCATTAGCCTAGCCTAGCCTAATAAAATATGTAAAAAGAATCTTTTTAAGTAGACCCTTGCACCTCATATACAAAAATAAAACCTAGGTATATTAAAGATATAAATGTAAAAGATATGACTATAATGATTTTAGAAAAGAATATAAGAAATATCTTCATAATCTTGGGATACAGAAGAATTTCTTAAACAAGACATAAAAACCATAAACCAAAAAGAAAAAGCTTGATAAATTTGACATAGAAATGAAGAACTTTTGTTCATCAAAAGACAGAACTAGGAGTGAAAAGACAAACTAGAAAAAAGATATTTGCAAAACATGTAACCAGCAAAGAGCCTGTGTTCCTAATATATTAAAAATTCCTGTGAATTAGTAAGAAAAAGACTTTAATAGACAAAGATGAAACCTAAAGACTAATAAACATACAAAAAGGTGTTCAATGTCAATAATCATGTTAAAATAGATAACACTATACACATAACAAGCTAGCTAAAATGCAAAAGTATGATAATACCAGATACTGGAGAAGGCTGGGATAACAAGAACTCTTTATTTACTCCTGGTGACAATATGCATAACCATGGTGGAATACATTATATGGTAAAGTTGAAGACACATCTACTTAGACTCAGAATTTTCACTTCTAGAAATACGTTCTACAGAAATGTGTTTATTTGCACCAGAAATCACATATAAAAATGCAATGGCAGCCTTATTCATAATATAAAAGACTGAAACCAACTCAAATGTCTATCAACAGTATATCAGCTATAATATGGTGCTGTCCTACCAAATACACTAACAGAACTGAACTACACGAGTTAACATAAACTACAGCTGCACAATAACATGAATGAATCCTAGAAACAACTGTCAAATAAACGAAGCCAAACACCCCCCAAAGTATACTGATTCCATTACAAAAGTTTCAAAATAAGGGAAAACAAAATTTTTATTTATTTTTTACTATTTATTTAGTAATAAAATTTTTATTTTTAAATAAATTTTATCTAAAATAAAATTTTTACTTATTATTTTTTATTACTATTTATTTAGGGATATAGACACATATAGTAAAACTACAAAGAAAAGCAAAAGCATGACTACCACAAATCACTGGACAATGGTTACCACCGAGGTATTGGGGGAAGGTCAGAAATGTGATCATGGAGGGACTCACAGCAGGTCCTGAGGTGTAAATTTGAAAATAATCTCTTCTCTAACCCAGGTGATGGTGACATGGGTGCTCGTGCTCACCTGCATATTCTTTAAACTGTACATCTATGTATCACAAACAATTGTGTGTATATCTCAAAATTTTAAAGTTAGAAATTTCAAATTATAACAGCATCACAATCATGGACATACATGATCTCTATGTTCTCTGAGATGCAAGGAGGGACTGTCTCCCTTACTTTGCAGAAAGGACACTGAAGCTTAGAGAAAAAATAAGTGTTGAAACCTGGTCTAGAACATAACATCAGGTTTGCCACTCAAGTATTCATTACCTAGATTCTGCCCGTACAGAGAAGATGCATAGGAAATGGTAAACTTGGTAAAAGCTCCCCGTCTTAAAAAAATACTCCAAATAAGGCTCTTTAAGGCTTCTGGCAGGGACATTTTATTTTTTGGTTAAAGCCACATTAATAGAAATTCCATAAAAACAAGCATGTAAACAAGGTATCAGAACTTTGGTTCACTGAAACATCTCACACCTAAAGCACCTGAGGTACAAAAGCACCTTGCTAGGTACTAGACCACCTGACTCGGCTCCAGCCCTACCCTTGCGGCCAGAGATAGCTGACTGGTGAGGCTGGGACCCAGGTCACCCAAGTCACCCAGGACCTTCCCCAGGACCATCTCTGCTCCAGACAAACATTCACACCTCCAAAGACCCGCCTGACAAAGGCTGGAAAGTAGAGGGGGTCTGTCACGTTGAACTTGAAGACAACATGGGCTGTGGGGCCAGGGAGGTGAAGGGCAGAAAAGGATGTCAGTCAACTTCTGTTGATCCACATGGCCTCAAGAACTCCTGTCCTCGTTCATGGAACCACTTATTGGAGACTGTGAACAGATAGAAAGTATGTTACAATCCTGTTGGTTCAGCAGCCAAAATTAATGATTCCTTCTTGATGACTCCTACACTGGGCCTGGGAATCAGACATGAGTAAGACTTGGTTTCGGGCATCAAGTTGCTTATGAGCTGGTGAGGAAGAGAGATAATTGTACAAAACTCTGTCAGTGACACGATACATGTGTGTAGGTTGCCATGGAAACAGAGCCAAATGGCATCTAACCATGTCGGGGAAGAGGAAACCCCAGGGCTGGGATTCCCTGAATAGGAGTTATCCAGGGAAGAAGATGGACAGAACAGGTGGTTCCTATACCAAGGGGGTCTAGGAAGTGGGAACAGCATGAGAAAGACATCAAGGCATGATCCACGCTGCTATGTGTCAAGGACCTCAACAAGTCTGATATTACTGGGATGTGGTGGGTGGGAACTCAGAGGTAAGAGACGAGGAAGCCTGTCAGGATTGTGGAGGGCCTGGATGTCAATCTCAGGAGCTCTGGGCCGGCAGATCAATCTTGTGTTCTGTGGGTAGCAGAGAAGCAGAGCTGATGCTAGCACTATCACCTAAAGTTGTGTCTTAAATGCTCACAAACCACAATTTCACTTCTCAATATAGACCCTTTCATAATGAATGAAAAAACAAATTGCTTTTAATGTACTAATGAAGTCATAGTACTTTTAAAATACAATTAATAATAACTAATTTTTGTAAAGTAATACACGTACTTAGTTGAAAAAATCAAATTATTCTACAAGGCTTATAATGATAAATAACAATCTCCTACCTACTCCTTCCCACCACCAATCCCCACTTCCTCTAACATTCAACTCTTATTTCTTCTGATATTTATCCTCATTTTTCTAAAACATAATGTTATTTCTTGACTTCCAACTTTAGATCTTATATGTTGACAGTCTACCATAGAATATGGAGATTTGGAATTTTTTACACCACTCTTAAAATACATAGATCCTGGCTTCTCTGATGGCGCAGTGGTTGAGAGTCCGCCTGCCAGTGCAGGGGACACGGGTTCGTGCCCCGGTCTGGGAACGTCCCGCGGGCCGCGGAGCGGCGGGGCCCGTGAGCAATGGCCGCTGAGCCTGCGCGTCCAGAGCCTGTGCTCTGCAACGGGAGAGGCCACAACAGTGAGAGGCCCACGTACTGCAAAAAAAAAAAAAAAAAATACATAGATCCCCCTCCCATCCCCCAATATAGTTAAATCACAAGTTCTAGTTAACTTAATATTCAGTATTTACATTATTATGTCATGTAAATATTACTCACACTTGAGCTACCAAATAGATGATACAGCTTACCCTTGAACAACACGTTTGAACTGAGCGAGTCCACTTATATGCAGATTTTTATCATTAGTAAATACTACAGTACTACATGATCTGCAATTGGCTGAATTTGCAAATGCAGAACCTTGGATATGGAGGAACCGTGCATATGGAGAACCAACTATAAATGAGACACGGGGGCTTCCCTGGTGGTGCAGTGGTTGAGAGTCCGCCTGCCAATGCAGGGTACACGGCCCCAGTCTGGGAAGATCCCACATGCTGCGGAGCAGCTGGGCCTGTGAGCCATGGCCGCTGAGCCTGCACTACGCAATGGGAGAGGCCACAACAGTTAGAGGCCCGCTTACCGCTTAAAAAAAAAAAAAAAAAAAAAAAAAAGAGAGAGAGACACGGATTTTCAGCTGTGCAGAGGGTCAGCACCCCTAACCCCTGCTTTGCTTTTTGGGTTTTTTTTTTCAACATCTTTATTGGAGTATAACTGCTTTACAATGGTGTGTTAGTTTCTGCTTTAAACCAAAGTGAATCAGCTATACATATACATATATCGCCATATCTCTTCCCTCTTGTGTCTCCCTCCCTATTCCACCCCCTAGGTGGTCACAAGGCACCGAGCTGATCTCCCTGTGCAATGTGGCTGCTTCCTACCAGCTATCAGTTTTACATTTGGTAGTGTATGTATGTCCATGCAACTCTCTCACTTTGTCCCAGCTTACTATTCCCCCTCCCCATGTGGTCTCAAGTCCATTCTCCAGTAGGTCTGCATCTTTATTCCCATCCTGCCCCTAGGTTCCTCATGACCTTTTTTTTTTTTAGAATCCATATATATGTGTTAGCATACATTACCTGTTTTTCTTTCTGATTTACTTCACTCTGTATGACAGACTCTGTGTCCATCCACCTCACTACAAATAACTCAATTTCATTTCTTTCTGTGGCAGAGTAATATTCCATTGTATATATGTGCCACATTTTCTTTATCCATCCATCCGTCAATGGACACTTAGGTTGCTTCCATGTCCTGGCTATTGTAAATAAAGCTGCAATGAACATTTTGATACATGACTCTTTTTGAATTATGGCTTTCTCAGGGTATATGCCCAGTAGTGGGATTGCTGGGTTGTATAGTAGTTCTATTTTTAGTTCTTTAAGGAACCTCCACACTGTTCTCCATAGTGGCTGTATCAATTTACATTCCCACCAACAGTGCAAGAGGGCTCCCTTCTCTCCAGCATTTATTGTTTGTAGATTTTCTGATGATGGCCATTCTGACTGGTATGACATCATATCTCATTGTAGTTTGGATTTCCATTTCCCTAATGATTAATGATGTTGAGCATTCTTTCATGTGTTTGTTGGCAATCTGTATATCTTCTTTGGAGAAATGTCTATTTAGGTCTTCTGCCCACTTCTGGATTGGGCTGTTCGTTTCTTTTGATATTGAGCTGCATGCGCTGCTTGTAAATTTTGGAGATTAAACCTTTGTCAGTTGCTTCATTTGCAAATATTTTCTCCCATGCTGAAAATTATGTTTTCATCTTGTTTATGGTTTCCTTTGCGTGCAAAAGCTTTTAAGTTTCATTAGGTCTCATTTATTTTTGTTTTTATTTCCATTTCTCTAGGAGGTGGGTCAAAAAGGATCTTGCTGTGATTTATGTCATAGAGTGTTCTGCCTATGTTTTCCTCTAAGAGTTTGTTAGTTTCTGGCCTTACATTTAGGTCTTTAATCCATTTTGAGCTTATTTTTGTGTATGGTGTTACAGAGTGTTCTAATCTCATACATTTACATGTACCTGTCCAGTATTCCCAGCACCACTTATTGAAGAGGCTGTCTTTTATCTGTTGTATATTCTTGCCTTCTTTATCAAAAATAAGGTGACGATATGTGCGTGGGTTTATTTTGGGGCTTTCTATCCTGTTCCATTGATCTATATTTCTGTTTTTGTGCCAGTACCACACTGTCTTGATTACTGTAGCTTGGTAGTATAGTCTGAAGTCCAGGAGCCTGATTCCTCCAGCTCTGTTTTTCTTTCTCAAGATTGCTTTGGCTATTTGGGGTCTTTTGTGTTTCCATACAAATTGTGAAATATTTTGTTCTAGTTCCGTGAAAAATGTCAGTGGTAGTTTGATAGGGATTGCATTGACTCTATAGATTGATTTGGGTAGTAGAGTCATTTTCAAAATGTTGATTCTTCCATTCCAAGCACATGGCATATATCTCCATCTATCTGTATCATCTTTAATTTCTTTCATCAGTGTCTTATAGTTTTCTGCATACAGGTCTTTTGTCTCCCTAGGTAGGTTTATTCCTAGGTAATTTATTCTTTTTGTTGCAATGGTAAATGGTAGTGTTTCCTTAATTTCACTTTCAGATTTTTCATCATTAGTGTATAGGAATGCAAGAGATTCTGTGCATCAATTTTGTATCCTGCTACTTTAACAAATTCATTGATTACCTCTAGTAGTTTTCTGGTAGCATCTTTAGGATTCTCTATGCATAGTATCATGTCATCTGCAAACAGTGACAGCTTTACTTTTTCTTTTCCGATTTGGATTCCTTTTATTTCTTTTTCTCCTCTGATTGCTGTCGCTAAAACTTCCACAACAATGTTGAATAATAGTGGTGAGTGTGGGCAGCCTTGTCTTGTTCCTGATCTTAGTGGAAATGCTTTCAGTTTTTCACCACTGAGGACAATGTTGGCTGTGGGTTTGCCATATATGGCCTCTATTATGTTGAGGTAAGCTCCCTCTATGCCTACTTTCTGGAGGCTTTTTATCATAAATGTGTGTTGAATTTTGTCAAAAACTTTTTCTGCATCTATTGAGATGTTCATATGGTTTTTATTCTTCAACTTGTTAATATGGTGTATCCCATTGATTGATTCATGTATACTGAAGAATCCTTACATTCTTGGGATAAACCCCACTTGATCATGGTGTATGATCCTTTTAATGTGCTGTTGGATTCTGTTTGCTAGTATTTTGTTGAGGATTTTTGCATCTATGTTCATCAGTGATATTGGCCTGTAGTTTTCTTTGTGACATCTTTGTCTGGTTTTGGTATCAGGGTGATGGTTGGTGGCCTCGTAGAATGAGTTTGGGAGTGTTCCTCCCTCTGCTATATTTTGGAAGAGTTTGAGAAGGATAGGTGTTAGTTCTTCTCTAAATGTTTGAGAGAATTCGCCTGTGAAGCCATCTGGTCCTGGGCTTTTGTTTGGTGGAAGATTTCTAATGACAGTCTCAACTTCAGTGCTTGTGATCAGTCTGTTTATATTTTCTATTTCTTCCTGATTCAGTCTTGGCAGTTTGTGCATTTCTAAGAATTTGTCCATTTCTTCCAGGTTGTCCATTTTATTGGCATAGAGCTGCTTGTAGTAATCTCTCATGATACTTTGTATTTCTGCAGTATCCATTGTTACTTCTCCTTTTTCATTTCTATTGATTTGAGTCTTCTCCCTTTTTTTCTTGATGAGTCTGGCTAATGGTTTATCAATTTTGTTTATCTTCCAAAGAACCAGCTTTTAGTTTTATTGACCTTTGCTATTTCTTCCTTCATTCCTTTTTCATTTATTTCTGATCTGATCTTTATGATTTCTTTCCTTATGCTAACTTTGGGGTTTTTTTTTGTTCTTTCTGTAATTGCTTTAGGTGTAAGGTTAGGTTGTTTTGAGATGTTTCTTGTTTCTTAAGGCAGGATTGTATTACTATAAACTTCACTCTTAGGGGCTTCCCTGGTGGCGCAGTGGTTGAGAGTCTGCCTGTCGATGCAGGGGACAAGGGTTCAAGCCCTGATCTGGGCAGATCCCACATGCCACGGAGCGACTAGGCCCATGAGCCACAACTACTGAGCCTGCGCGTCTGGAGCTTGTGCTCCGCAACGAGAGGCCGTGACAGTGAGAGGCCCGCGCACCGCGATGAAGAGTCGCCCCCGCTCACCGCAACTAGAGAAAGCCCACGCACAGAAACAATGACCCAACACAGCCATAAATTAATTAATTAATTAAATAAAATTTAAACTTCCCTCTTAGAACTGCTTTTGCTGCATCCCACAGGTTTTCGGTTGTCATGTTTTCACTGTCATTTGTTTCTAGGTATTTTTTTATTTCCCCTTTGATTTCTTCAGTGATCTCTTGGTTATTAAGTAGTATACTGTTCAGCCTCCATGTGTTTGTGATTTTGACATATTTTTTCCTGTAAATGATATCTAGTCTCAGAGCGTGGTGGTCAGAAAAGATACTTGATACGATTTCAATTTTCTTAAATTTACCAAAGCTTGATTTGTGACCCAAGATATGATCTATACTGGAGAATGTTCCATGAGCACTTGAGAAGAAAGTGTATTCTGTTGTTTTTGGATGGAAGGTCCTATAAATATCAATTAAGTCCATCTTGTTTAATGTATCATTTAAAGCTTGTGTTTCCTTATTTATTTTCATTTTGGATGATCTGTCCATTGGTGAAAGTGGGTTGTTAAAGTCCCCTACTATGATTGTGTTACTGTCGATTTCCCCTTTTATGGCTGTTAGTATCTGCCTTATGTATTGAGGTGCTCCTACGTTGGGTGCATAAATATTTACAATTGTTACATCTTCTTGGATTGATCCCTTGATCATTATGTAGTGTCCTTCTTTGTCTCCTTGTTTTAAAGTCTATTTTGTCTGATATGAGAATTGCTACTCCAGCTTTCTTTTGATTTCCATTTGCATGGCATATCTTTTTCCATCCCCTCACTTTCAGTCTGTATGTGTCCCTAGGTCTGAAGTGGGTCTCTTGTAGACAGCAGATATATGGGTCTTTTCTTTGTATCTATTCAGCCAGTCTATGTCTTTTGGTTGGGGCATTTAACCCATTTACATTTAAGGTAATTATCAATATGCATATTCCTATTACCATTTTCTTAATTGTTTTGGGTTTGTTATTGTAGGTCTTTTCTTTCTCTTGTGTTTCTTGCCTAGAGAAGTTCCTTTAGCATTTGTTGTAGAGCTGGTTTGGTGGCGCTGAATTCTCTTAGCTTTTGCTTGTCTGTAAAAGTTTTAATTTCTCCATCAAATCTGATGAGATCCTTGCTGGGTAGAGTAATCTTGGTTGTGGGTTTTTCCCTTTCATCACTTTAAATATGTCCTGCCACTCCCTTCTGGCTTGCAGAGTTTCTGCTGAAATATCAGCTGTTAACCTTATGGAGATTCCCTTGTATGTTATTTGTTGTTTTTCCCTTGCTGCTTTTAATATGTTTTCTTTGTATTTAATTTTTGACAGTTTGATTAATATGTGTCTTAGCATGTTTCTCCTTGGATTTATCCTGTATGGGACTCTCTGTGCTTCCTGGACTTGATTAACTATTTCCTTTCCCATATTAGGGAAGTTTTCAACTATAATCTCTTCAGATATTTTCTCAGTTCCTTTATTTTTCTCTTGTTCTTCTGGGACCCCTATAATTTGAATGTCAGTGCATTTAATGTTGTCCCAGAGGTCTCAGAGGTCTCTTGAGACTGTCCTCACTTGTTTTCATTCTTTTTTAATTCTGCTCTGCAGTAGTTATTTCCACTATTTTATCTTCCAGGTCACTTATCCATTCTTCTGCCTCAGTTATTCTGCTATTGGTTCCTTCTAGACAGTTTTTAATTTCATTTATTGTGTCGTTCGTTTGTTTACTCTTTAGTTCTTCTAGGTCCTTGTTAAACGTTTCTTGTATTTTCTCCATTCTACTTCCAAGATTTTGGGTCATCTTTACTATCATTAGTCTGAATTCTTTTTCTGGTAGACTGCCTATTTCCTCTTCATTTGTTTGGTCTGGTGGGTTTTTACCTTGCTCCTTCATCTGCTGTGTGTTTCTCTGTCTTCTCATTTTGCTTAACTTACCGTGTTTAGGGTCTCCTTTTTACAGGCTGCAGGTTTTTAGTTCCCGTTGTTTTTGGTATCTTCCCCCAGTGGCTAAGGTTGGTTCAGTGGGTTGTGTAGGCTTCCTGGTGGAGGGGACTAGTGCCTGTGTTCTGGTGGATGAGGCTGGATCTTGTCTTTCTGGTGGGCAGGTCTGCATCTGGTGGTGTGTTTTACGGTGTCTGTGACCTTATTATGACTTTAGGCAGCGTCTCTGCTAATGGGTGGGGTTGTGTTCCTGTCTTGCTGGCTGTTTTCGCATAGGGTGTCCAGCACTATAGCTTGCTGGTCGTTGAGTGGAGCTGGGTCCTGGCATTGAGATGGAGATTTCTGAGAGATTTTCACTGTTTGATATTACATGGAGCTGGGAGGTCTCTGATGGACCAATGTCCTGAAGTCGGCTTTCCCACCTCAGAGGCACAGGCCTGACGCCCAGCCAGAGCACGAAGACCCTGTCATCCACACGGCTCAGAATAAAGGGGAGAAAAAAAGAAATAAAGGAAATAATAATAATAATAATAAAATAAAGTTATTAAAATAAAAGTTATTAAAATTTTTTAAAAATTTAAAAATTAATTAAAAAGAAAGAGAGCAACCAAACCAAAAAACGAATCCACCAATGATAACAAGCACTAAAATCTATACTAAAAAAAAACCAAAAAACAACAGACAGAACCCTAGGTCAAATGGTAAAAGCAAAGTTATACAGACAAAAATCACACACAGAAGCATACACATACACACTCAGAAGAAGAGAAAAAGGAAAAAATATATATATATCATTGCTCCCAAAGTCCACCACCTCAATTTGGGATGATTTGTTGTCTATTCAGGTATTCCATAGATGCAGGGTACATTAAGTTGATTGTGGAGATTTAATCCACTGCTCCTGAGGCTGCTGGGAGAGATTTCCCTTTCTCTTCATTGTTCGCACAGCTCCTGGGGTTCAGCTTTGGATTGGGCGCTGCCTTTGCGTGTAGGTGGCCTGAGGGCATCTGTTCCCCACTCAGACAGGATGGGATTAAAGTATCAGCTGATTAGGGCGCTCTGGCTCACCCAGGCTGGGGGGGTGGGGGGTGGAGAGGGGTACAGAATGCGGGGCAAGCCTGCGGTGGCAGACGCCAGCATGATGTTGCACCAGCGTGAGGCACGCTGTGTCCAGGGATGCTGTCCCTGGATCATGGGACCCTGGCAGTGGTGTGCTGCACAGGCTCCCAGGAGGGGAGGTGTGGACAATGACCTGTGCTTGCACACAGGCTTCTTGGCAGCTGCAGCAGCAGGCTTAGTGCCTCATGCCCGTCTCTGGGGTCCGCATTGATAGCTGTGGCTCGTGCCCATCTCTGGAGCTCCTTTAAGCAGCGCTCTTAATCCCCTCTCCTTGCGCACCGCGAAACAAAGAGGCAAGAAAAAGTCTCTTGCCTCTTCGGCACCTCCAGACCTTTTCCCGGACTCCCTCCTGGCTAGCTGTGGCGCACTAACCCCCTTCAGGCTGTGTTCACACAGCCAACCCCAGTCCTCTCCCTGGGGTCTGACCCCCGAAGCCTGAGCCTCAGCTCCCAGCTCCCACACCCCCACTCCCTGGCGGGTGAGCAGACACGCCTCTCGGGCTGGTGAGTGCTGGCTGGTATCGATCCTCCATGCGGGAATCTCTCTGCTTTGCCCTCCACACCCCTGTTGCTGCGCTCTCCTCCGTGGCTCCAAAGCTTCCCCCCCCACCACCCATGAAGGGGCTTCCTACTGTGTGGAAACCTTTCCTCCTTCACAGCTCCCTCCCACTGGTGCAGGTCCCATCTCTCGTCTTTTGTCTCTGTTTTTTCTTTTTTCTTTTGCCCTACCCAGGTACGTGGGGAGTTTCTTGCCTTTTGGGAGGTCTGAGTTCTTCTGCCAGCGTTCAGTAGGTGTTCTATAGGCGTTGTTCCACATGTAGATGTATTTCTGATGTATTTGTGGGGAGGAAGGTGATCTCCACATCTTACTCTTCCGCCATCTTATTTTTTTTTCTGGCTCCGTTGGGTCTTCATTGCTGCGTGCGGGTTTTTCTCTATTTGCGGCGAGCAGGGGCTACTCTTCGTTGCAGCGTGCGGGTTTCTCATTGCGGTGGCTTCTCTTGTTGCAGAGCACAGGCTCTAAGCACATGGGCTTCAGTAGTTGTGGTTCACGGGGTCTAGAGCACAAGCTTAGCAGTCGTGGTGCACTGGGCTTAGGTGCTCCGCGGCATGTGGGATCTTTCCGGACCAGGGCCCGAACCCATGTTCCCTGCATTAGCAGGCAGATTCTTAACCACTGCGCCACCATGGAAGCCCTCTTCCGCCATCTTGAAGCTCCTCCCCTGCTTTGTTCAAGGGTCAACTGTACTTATATTTGCTTTCTTGTACCACTTTTTGTTTTCTCATTTTCTTTTTCATTTGCTTAATTTTCTCTGAACCTATCACTCTTTATCCCATAACTCTCCAAGAGGGCTATAAACTTATCTCTTGTGATCACTTCCTGTCACATCCTGCTTCAAGCCTCTCCATGACTCACCACAGCTGCTTCCAGAATAAAGCTCAACTTCAGCCTCCACAGTTTGGTTCCAGACTTGAGCCTCATCTCTTGGCCCCTGTGCCACGGGCCTCCCCTTGCGCAAGAGACAAAGGCAGCCAGCCCCCATACCTATGATGCTGGTTTTAGCCTGTGCCTTGTTCCACGTGGGTTTTGCTTGCCTGGGACACCCTCTCCTGTCTGTTTCCAGTTCTACCCCACTGCAACCTCAGAACCCTTGCCAGAGTCCACTTTGCTGGGAAGCCATCCTGGACCTACAATGCTTATGTAGCTATTCTTCCTTGGGGCTTCCTTAGCTCTCTAGGCATCTCTGGGAGTGTTCCCAACCAGCTGTCTTGGCACATAATTAGCTGAGTGGACAGCAACATGGCTGGGTGGGACTACCAGTTAGCAAGAAAAAACAAATACAAAAAACCAAATCTCAAAAAGGGAGACAGTCTTGGCTTTGTGAAAATTTAGCAGCAACTGTCTCCCAGCTCAGAGTCAGGCTGACCACTAGAGCCCAGAGGCCAACACCACACCTTAAGCCACTCACCCCACTTGCAGCCCACAAGCACGGGGCAGGCAGCATGTCTCGTTCGGTAGTCACCTTCCCCACTCCGCAGGAGGTTGTACCAGAATACAGCCGTGCCCTGGAAAGAGAAGCCCTGTCATACAACACCCTTAGATATTGGGCTCAAGGATCTGACCCCGAGTACCAAAGAGCCCTCCCTGAGTAGAAACACCCTCACTTTCCCATGTCCAGGGGCACAGGGCTTTGGGACTCCAGTACAGAGAAGCTCCCCAGAAAGCACCTACCCTTCACGGTAGCGTGGATGTTTGGAATCCCACCTGGCCCTGAAGGGACTTCCCTCTCCATCCCATCTCGCCAGATGGAAGCTGAGACCACAGGTCAGGGTTCAGGCAGGAAGGGGCTAAGGTCCCTCAAAGTGATAGTCAAGCAGGCCAGAGAATGGGACTAGGAGACATGGATGAGGTCTGAGTTCTGCACTTCAACTTTTGACCCACAAGAACCAGAACTTACCTTCTTAGGCCAAAGTGCAGCCCCCAGATCAGGAAAGACAGTGGCACCACCAGCTTCCACATCGCTCATCTGGGAATACAAGGCATAGAGCTTGGCCCTTCTACTCAATGCTCTCAGAGCAACTGAGCCACCAAGGACATGACAAAGTATGCGGATCACCCTCCTCTGAGCATGAGCAACTCCACTACCAGCCCTTTGGCCAAGAAAGGCTCTTCCCACACCCTGCCCCTCCCTAAACACTGTTTAATCTGTGTGGTTCATCAGGACAGTCTCCATGCCACGGAGAGATGTAGGCCTGCAGGATACCCATATCCTGGCTGTCCTCAAGTGGGAAAAATCTGAGTCTGTACTGGGAAAATGCCTGAATGACCCCCAACCCCTTTATCCTCATCCAGGCTGGCCTGCCTAAGCCACTCTGCCCTGTGAGCTTCCCTGACCAGGAGCTCCCTGCAGCTTCTAACACCATCTGTGGTCCCAACTATGGATTCTGTTTCTCTGGCTTGAGTAACGTGCAGCTCTAGTCAGACCCTCACCTTCCCAGAACAGCTACCTTCCCCAGGGCCAGCTAGGGCACTGTGTCTCCAGAAGGCCTGCTTTCTCCCACAGTAAAACCTCAAACTAAATGGAACACAATATCCACAGTAGCAAGGCTGCACTCATGCCCAAAGCGCCACTTCTTTCTCATCTGTCTCTTCCTTCAAGTTTTTTGCCTGTAATGTAATCAAACGTGGAGCTAAAATATTTCCACAGGACACATACCAGACAGACTGAAAGGCACCCAACAGACATATGGTAAATGAATAAGATGAAAACCCCTGATGGCTTCCCACCAGAGTGGGGATCAAATCCAGGCTCTTTTCTAGAACCTGAAGGTCCTGGCAGTCTCACCAGCCTCTCCCTCTAGCCACCCCAGATTAATGCACTATCTCTGAGACCCACAACCCTTTTTCTCTTTTTCCAACATCCCAATCTCCTTCCCTCTTCCAGGTCTCCACACATTCTCTTCTCTACCAGAAATCATGTTCCACCAACTAATTTCCACTCAATCTTCAAGTCTCAACCGACATGTTACTTCCCAAGGTAGGCCTTCTCTGAACCCCAACTCTGCACTACTTCTTCAAAGCACTTATCACTATGGTAACTAAACAATTACCTCTCCTATGTTTAAAAGTAAGTCTTTCATATTAGGACCGTAAGCCTAAGAGAGACCACAAATGTCCTGCTCACCAGCATGTTCACGGCAGTCCCCAGCACATAATAACCACATGATAAAAACTTAAACGAGACACCAAAGGGAAAAGTGGACACAGGCTTTTGTCTCTAAGTTACTTGACAGCTTCTATGCCTCTCTAGACCTGGCTGTCTCAGTAGAGGGGAGAGGAAACTGTTCCTTGTGTGAGAGGTAAACCCAACAGCCTGTGGCTGGAGGACAGGCAGCAGGTGGCAGGCAGGCAGGCAGGCCACTGAGCTCTGGGGAAACGAGGGCAGCTTCATCTAAGAGCACTTCCAAGCTACCTCCTCACTCTGCTGCCAAGCAGGGAACCCTCCAGGACACCCATCCCAAAAGACCAGACTAGCTCTGGGCCATCAAATAGGAGCCAGGGATGTAAAAGTCACAGGGGTTGGGGGAAGCACACAAATGGGAACAAAGGGCAACTCCCTACTCCAGCCAAGAAGGGCGCTGAGGGCCACAAGGGCCCAGCCATCAAGCAACAGCTGGTGGTATCAGCTCTGACAGGAGTGGATATAAGAGAGCACCCTGGACCCAGGCTCCCCTTAAGGCCCATACGCTGCACGCGTCATACTCACGTAGTTTAAGAACGTGGCCACACGATTCCCCGTCCCTAAATGCTTGAAAGCATCTTGCTCATCCTTCTATAAAATTAAGTGAGAGTAAACAGTGGGCCTGTACCCAATACTTACATAGTTAAGAAACGTCGCTAACCTATTTCCCTCCGTTTTGAGGCCGCTGTCAAAAGGTCGCTGCAATAGACAACAACTTTCACCCGAGTTTGCAACTGACTTCACCCACCACCCACAGGACTGGGGCCAAAAAGGTCAAGAGAAGGTACTAAGTATGTGTTCCATATATTGGCCTGGACCAGGGGCCAAGGCTGCAAAGGAAACCCTGGCCAGGCATGGGGGAGAGGGGGCAGGAACAGCTTTCACAGAGACCTAGTGAGGTCCTCTGCTTTAGAGTCAGGGCAAAGAATGGCAGGCTTGGGCCAGGGGGACCACTCCTGACCTCACAGGGGAAACAGCTGGGCTGCACTTGGCTCTGGACTTGGGCTTCTCCAGCAACAAAGATGGGGCCCTGGTGAGGCAGGGGGGCCTGATGTGAAGGCCACAGTGCTCCTAAAAGCTCCAGCCTTCTCAAACCAGCTACAGCAGAGCCCTTGAAAGCACCTGTGATTTGGGCCTTACCCTAGAGAAGTCAAAGTGTGGCTCGTACTGTCCTCCCATTCCATAATTAGCAACCTGGTGGGAAATAACAGCATTGGACTGTTAGCAGCATGAACCACCCTGAAGCAGCCCATCTCCCTAGGTAACAACCAGATCCCCAAGAGCAGCCTCTCTAAGGAGGGTAACTATCCCCTACCAGTATGGGCAGAACAAATGCTGCAAACAGGTCCACAACTGTGTCCAAGAGGAAGGGTGCAGCACAAATGTGGTTTCCCAAAAAGGAAAAGATGGGCAAGCTGCAGATGGCCACTGTGGAGAAGCTCTAGCCCTTCAGGGACACTTGGACAGCAGCAGAGGGAGCCCACCTTGAGGCAGGCCCTGGCCTGGGCCCTGATTATTTGGAAGATCATGAGATGGTAATCCAGAAGAATGCCAACAAACTCAGGATTGGGTTTTTTTTTAATGCTAGTTTGGAAGCTACTCAGTGCCTGGCAGTGCTCCTGTCATCTCTGTCACCATGCCCCAGAAGCTCTTCTTGGTCAGTCTGAATAGGACAAACAAATCCCACTCCATCTCACAGTGGTACACTGCACAGAGTAATTCTGCATCCAAGTGAAGCAGCAGGGAATGGGCGGCTGGCTGCAGGGGGACCAAAACCGCTGCTCTACCTCAGTGCCCCCAGTGGGAGCCTGGACCTGGAATAGGGCCTGAGCCACCTCAGGTGCCACTAATTGGATTAGAAATCATAAATGCCTTTATGAACAGTTTATCAGCACAATATAAGTCCTAAATCACAATGGTTATTTTAGCTTCAGTAGCTAGATGAGAGATGAAGTTCAAGACAAAATACAGAATCTGACATGAAAGCTGATGTACCAAATGGTACCACCAATGTCCATTTGGGAACACTTGGCTACTGTATCTTAATGAAACCATACACACCTTTGGAGTTCAAATATTAGTCCTCAGAAAATTGATTTTGTATATCCGTTTTGGCAATTCTAACAGGTGAAAGATGCTGCAAAACTGGCAATAATGGCGACCCATGGACATGAGGGAGAGAGAGGAAGAGTGAGCTTTACAAGAGAGAAAATCCTCCTCTTGGAGTAAAAAACAGTATTTATCAAATGTGATGAAATGTGGGTTTTCGGCAGCATGATTTTTCAGTGTCCAAAAAAATTAAAATGTTGATATGAAGAATTAGAATCAGTGAGAAAATATGCTGTCATATACTGCTTTAGCCTTCAAGATTCCCACACCAGGGGCTTCCCTGGTGGCGCAGTAGTTAAGAATCCGCCTGCCAATGCAGGGGCCACAGGTTTGAGCCCTGGTCGGGGAAGATCCCACATGCCGTGGAGCAACTAAGCCCATGCGCCACAACTACTGAGCCCGCGCACCTAGACCCTGTGCTCCGCGACAAGAGAAGCCACCGCAGTGAGAAGCCCGCGCACCACAACGAAGAGTAGCCCCTGCTCGCAGCAACTAGAGAAAAAGCCCGCATCCAGAAACGAAGACCCAACGAGGCCAAAAATACATAAATTTATTTTTTTTTAATTAAAAAAAAAGATTCCCACACCAAAAATAGCTAGAAATCCTATCAACAGTGCAAGGAGGCCTAGTGCAAGGAGGTCAGCAGGTGACCCTAAGCCTGGAGGTTCATCTAAGGAGGAAAGTTCTAGAGCAGTTGATGAAGTGACATTACAAATGCTTTTTCTTTGGATCCACTATAGTCGAGAACTTGAAGAAAATTTTAAACATGACTGTGATCAATTTGCCAGTGCACTCAGGAAAATTCAGTTGCTGCTTGTTGTTGGAGCAGCAGGGTATGACTGCATTTTCCAACACTCCCACTTGTTGGATGGAGTGCTTAAACTTTCACTACCTGGGGATAATGAAAGAAGCTGTATTGTTAACAGCTGGCTCATCTTTTATCAGTTTTGGGAATCACATTTGATCATGGTGCTAAAGCTATTGTACCTATACTATTTTAATACTGTCCCCAAATAGTACAAGTGTCACAGGAACTTCCGGATGTGCAGCCATCAGAATCACCATCTGGGAAAACTCCAGGCCACAGACCCATACCTTTAATAACAATCAAAACTGATTCCTGGGAGGAGGTATTCATTTGTTACAAAAGTAGAAGAATCAGTCCTTTGAAAAATGTGAGTATTTATGATACTGAGGTCAGAATGAAGGGGAAAAAATGGTTAGAAATCACTTATTTGGTGAGGCTGAGACATCTAGTCGGAAGTGTCTTCAATCTTCAAGAATTCTGGCAATGTAGCATCTCTTCCACTCTTAGGCCCTCATCCAATTCAAAAGAAAGCCTCTTTTGCCCTTTCTTCCAAATAATCTATAGCAAACACATCAACTACAGATGAAAGAG
>NW_006788200.1:346616-358596 GCF_000442215.2 Lipotes vexillifer
AAAGAGTGTCAACAGATAGCATAAAAACCAGTTCATTTCCAGAAGCCTGTAGGGACCCTGGTGAGAAGGCTGTTGCTGGTGCCTAGGCATGTATCACACTGCGTGGAATGTGGAATGAGCACAGACAGACAGGTACTGAAACCCAGGTTCCTATCCTCAGACCATGTAGGATCAAAGCTTTCAACAATGCTGGCTGGCAAAGAAAATGCCAAGACAGTTCCTAGAGAATGAAAGCAAATAAAAATGGTGTCTCAACCTCCTGGCAGCTGTGGTCTTCTTCCAGAAGACCCCTGACCATAAAAGCCCCTCCACTGGAGTTGCGGCATTCAGATCCCATTCATCAATTGAGTTACAACATGACAAGATATCAGTTAAGATGAAGCCAGGGTTGTGGCAGAGAAGCCATTCCAAGCACGAAGCTGCTGTCTTCTGGGGTTGCATGTGAGATAGGGTTCAGAGGGTGCAGCCAGGAGAGCAAGAGGGGCATAGGTCCTGTACACTCTTTTCAGCCTCTTGGTCCAGGGTACAGCATCAGCAACCAAGAAGAACATCATCCTCAGTAAGGGCCACAACAGTCCTAACACTGGCTCTGATATGCAGTGGTAGATGTCTTAACAACAACAACAACAAAGCTACTCCAGGAAGATATGAATCACAACTATGCCAACAGGGATGCACCCAGGGCATGGAGAGCCCCTATCGCTCTTGAAATGGTGGTGTTCTCACACGTAAGAGGAAAGTGGGAGATGTGGCAGAAGTCCTCTCTTGATGTGCTTGTCTGCAGAACTTACCTAAAAATTAGGCTTACAAACTCAACACTAAGTTGAGTTGAAATGAAAAAATTATATTAAAATTTCACAGGACTTTAAGATAATCAGCATGTTTTTAAAAACTCTGGTGGACTTCACATAAATTCATAAGGATGACCTTCAAAATTGGTTTTGATTGCTGACACAGCTATGGGGGGAAAAATGAGTGCTGATTTGCTTGTATGTGTCCAGGCAAAAGTTCAGAGAATCTTTTCCAAGTGATCTCAGTTCAGTATTCTACTGAAGAGCCATGGTTGACCAGGTAAAGTGTGATATTCTTAAATACACGGGAACTCTGGCCAAACAGACAGATCCAGGGGGCTCAAGAAAAATGCCAGTGAAACTTCTCTGGCAGTGTCTCATATCATCATTTTACAGCAGAACTCAGAAGTTGGGATGTCCAGAAGGGAGTGTGGCCAGTACTGATTTGAACTCAACAGAACAGACAACACATTAGTAGGAGCTTTACCCAAAATTTTCAGCATGGTGCTACCATGTTTCTTCACAATCACCTCTGAAATAAAAAGCAGGAAGCCAGGGTCCCAAGCGGGTACTTAGAAAGGAGCATTCCACCTTCACTGGCCAACCAGTCCAGGCCTCTCAATGCTACCAATGTATTACAGAACACTTTACCTCCAAGTGCATTTGACTATGACTCAGAACCATGACCTATGAAGATATTTATAGCTCTTAGAGGTGTCCCTGAAACAACTCAGGATTTCAGCTTCTGTAGTCAAGAAGACATAAATGGGCCTGCCATGCCCACCAATGATCCCTAGCTCCTAGTATGATACTTGGGCACACAAAAGACATTCAGTTGACATTTGTTGAATGCTAATTGTTGAATGCCAGTGGGCATACTTAATTCTGGCTTCCCAACACGAGGTCACTCCATACTCATAGCATCCTGCAGTCCTACAGTTTATTGGACAAGCCTCCCTATGTCTGGCCCTGAGCACCCTGGAAGACCATCTAGCCAGAAATACTCCCTTCCCAACTCCACGGTCCCAGGAACAAGCCATACCTGCAACAATTCTGCAGTCTTTACTGTTAGGCCTGTGATGTACTGCATCCGAAGATTCACCCGAGCCACAACAGGGTCATCATCCTCCTCCAGCCAGGAGCTAAGCCAAAACAAGAGGGAGAGAAAGGAAGGTGGGGAAGGCAGGTTTAGATGAGGTTCTGCCCTCTCTCCCCAGCATCAGGGCCAGCACTAACAGGCAGCACAGGGTGAGTGCTCCATGTAGGGAAGGTGCCAGCAGGGAGGACAAGCCAAGCCACCCTCCCTTCAATAGGAACTGAGAGGCCCAGGAGTTGGGGCTTGAGCAGCCACCCTGCCACCACCATCACCTTTGCTAACCTTTTGGAAACTCTGTAGCTGGCAACAGTGAGAACACCTGTCTTGGGATCACGAACAGTGGCTCGTGCAAGCTGGAAGGCAGGAAGGAATGGCAGACTTATCATTCTTTGCCTTGAGTATTTTTTTCTTGGAGAGACTGGGACCTGATCTGCCAATCAGGCCAGTGTGAGAAGGAGCTCTGCAGTCAGTGGCTCTAGCCAAGGCCCCATGACCCTGCAAGCCAGGCCAGGGCAGTGGTCTGGGGCCTCCAAATTCCTGCTCTATCAGACCCTGGCCACTACCCTGCTTGGCTGCTGCCTGCCCCTGCTCCCTCCCAGGTCCATGCTGTCTGCAGAATTATGCCTATGGAGTCTGCTTTGTCCATCTGCCCATCTGCCTGGACAGCCCCTTTCTCACCAGGCCCACCCACCACACCTTCCTGCACCTGGCTGCTCCTACCACATTCAGACTGTGCTGCCATCCCTGAGCCTCAATCTTGCATGCTCCTCTCAACGTGGTCAACTACACTGTCCTTCTGAACCTCAGCAGCCTTCTCTGCCCAGAAACCTACCCAGTCTCCTGCTGCACCAGCCCACGCTGGCCTCCCACTGCTGCAAGAAACAAAAAAAGAAGGCACAGTTTTCACTACCTTGGGAGGCCTGCAAGGTCAGATGATAGAATAGGAAAGGAATCTACAAGGTGCAATAAGTAAACTGCTGCCTGGAAGCCACCTACACACACACACACACACACGCACACACACACACACACACACACACACACACACACACCCCACACACACACACACCTCACCTCATCTCACCTACCTCATATCCCCCCAGTCTCCACAGACTGGTGCAGTGATACTCCCAGGAAGGACCTGCTGCCTGGAGCCAGCCCCCAGTGCTTCAGCTGTGGACTGTCCTATGTGCCTGGCACTGCTGGGTGACCAAGACATGGCCCCTGCCCTCATACAACTCAGTCAAGTGGGGAAGGCAGAAAACTAGCTGGGTAATCCCAGCACAGCATGGTAGGTGCTGGGAGACGGGAAGCTCAATGTCTTTGGGAGCTCAGTCTACAGGGTCAAGAATGGTTTCCTACAGGGGGGACCACCTAGCTGAGATCTGAAGGATAAGTAGGAGTTAGCCAGGTGGGAGAGCATTACAGGAACAGGGAAAGAACAGTGATGCAGAGGCCCAGAGGTGAAAATGGATGTGGCACTATTGACTGTGGGTTAGAACTCAGAGCAAAGAGATGAGAATAGGCTGAGGAGGCAAGTGGGGGTTGGGCTGGATGCAACCTATGACCAATGAGAAGCAGGGAAGGCTTTATGCAGGGGAGGGACACCACATTCTGAATGTAAGAAGGATCACTGTGGAGACATCATGGAGGGTTGGCTAAGGAGGCGTCAAAGCAGGAAGAAAGAGGCCAGTGAGGATGTAAGGGAGAGGTCAGGGCAAGAGGTGGCAGAAGGGATGGAGGGGGTGGATGGACTAGAAGACTGGCCAGGAGGTGAGATCAACCAACCTGGACACGAGCTGCTGCAGCACATTCTGGTAAGATGGCACTGCACCCAGAGCAGAGAGCTTCCCTGAGATCATATCTACGGTTCTTTCCTGATGACAAGTGCAGCTGCAGCTAGACCCCATCCAAACATGTGAGCCGCAGCACTGGCCTGACACCCACAGGGAGACTCTGGGCAGCTGGGGCTCTGCTCCCAGGGATAGACAGGGCTATTTTGAAAGCAGACCAGAGATCCACAGGCAGCTGCCAGGCATTCCCCACAGGACAAGTTAAGCTCATGGGCCCTACTTCAAAGCCAGCATAGCATCTGTCCCTCACAGGCTCCGGAAAGGAAAGGTCAGCTTGTAATAGCCAACATGCTTGGCTCTTCACATGGCTTCTGTTCAAAGACAAATTTTCCCAACACGCTCCTCCCTGCCCACACTGCCCAGCCACACCCATGTGCACACATGCACCCAACATCAACACACACACACACACAGAGATGTTTTAGTGCTTTCGTCGGAGAGACAAGGGAGAACTCTCTCAGGAGGTCATGGCACAACAGTGCCTCTCTCACCTGACAGCCAAGAAAGCAACTTTCTTTCCTGGAGGAATCTGGAGCTGGTCCAGGGAATGGAAGCGGTGGGGCAGGGGGCGAGGTGTCTCTGGTCCCCATTCTCCACACACACTGGCTAGACCCTCCCTCAGCGACATCAATGACACTCAGAACTGACTCTGAGCCGTAGATGTCCTAGTATCTCAAGCCAAGGCTGTTCCAAGATACAGTCCAGGGCCTAGGACAGGAACCTATTTTAGATCTCTCCAGGAGTGCTGGGCCTCCTGGCCTCTACGATTAGGAGCAGAGCAATAGAGGATCTCCAGCTAAATCCTCCCTTCCAATCACCAGTGATAGGAGAAGGATGGGGATACGGCAGAAAGTAGTTCTCTTTGAAAGATGTCAAAAAGGAAAAAATCTTTTATGAACTAGAAATAGAAGAATAATTTTATAACATGATGAATATATACAAAACCAACAGCCAACTGCATACTTAGCAATGAAATACCAAAAGAATTTCCATGAAATTCAGGAACAAGACAAAGATTCCTATTGTAAAAATGCTCTAGAAGCTCTGGGCAGTTCAAGAAGACAACAAAAACAAAAGAACTATCACTATCAGGATGGAGAAAACAAATTTTTTCTTATTTGCAGATGCTAATACTATCTGGACAACCCAAGATAATTAGCTAAAAACCAAATGAAGAATAAGTGAGTTCAACAAGTAGCTGTGATCTGCACCATGTCTGTTTCCTTGCAGGTAAAATGAAGATGATCACAGAGCCTGCTAAATAGACATAGCAGTTAACATATGTTAATGACTTAGAACAGGGCCTGCCGGGACTTCCCTGGTGGTGCAGTGGTTAAGAATCCGCCTGCCAATGCAGGGGACACGGGTTTGAGTGCTGGTCCGGGAAGATCCCAATGCTGCGGAGCAACTAAGCCCATGCACCACAACGACTGAGCCTGTGCTCTAGAGCCCGTGAGCCACAACTACTGAGCCCACACGCCTAGAGCCCGTGCTCCACAGCAAGAGAAGTCACTGCAATGAGAAGACCGTGCACTGCAAAAGAGTAGACCCCGCTCACCACAACTAGAGAAAGCCCGCACACAGCAACGAAGACCCAACGCAGCCAAAAATAAAATAAAATAAATAAATTTACCAAAAAAAAAAAAAAAAAAATCCCAGGGCCTGCCACACTTCACAACTCAGTAAACACTAGCTATTACTATGAAATATATTTTTACAATCAATAGTTCAGTATATAATAGTAAACTAATTTAATAATGTAACCAGTAAAAACATAATGACGAAAGAAACAGTTTTTTGTGAAATTACAATAACAACAACAACAAAAAAACACTGCCTAGGAATAAATTTAACAAGAAAAGTGCAGGGCTTAGGTGAAGAACAATTTTAAAGATATGAATAAACAGAGACCCAGAGCGCTCTTGGATGAGAAGACTCAATACTGTAGAGATGTTCGTGCTCCTCCAAGTCAATCACTTCTTTGCCATCCTAATCAGGAGACCCACAGGACCCAGCTTGGCAGTGCCCCAAGGCATAACTTCCTAAAAACTAGCCAACACACCAGCCCTCAACACAGTGAGGTGACACTTCTCACTGTGGGCTTGCCCTGCTTCCAGTGTGCCCTTCTATCACAGCCCTTGTCTGTCCATATTGGTTCCCTCAATTTTCTTCCCCCACTGGACTATGAACCCTCAAGGTCAAATTGAGTCTGTAGTACCTTAGTACCCGACAGTGGACTCATGCAAGACATAAGCAAAGGCCAGCCGGGTAAGCAACTAAACTGCCCCATGGTACCAGAAGTGAGTGGCCCAAGAAGGAACTGCAGAGACACCTACTTTGGGTTTTGCAATTTCCTTGATCCTCTCGATTTCCTCGTCAGACATGACATCGTAGTACCTGACGATGTGTGGACTGTCCCACTCATCCTCCTCTTTGAAAGGGGCGATGAGCAGCTGTGGCGTCCTGTTGCCATGGTGGTACCTACAGAAAAGCCTCTTCTGCCTTCGGGGTGTCTGGGGAGCACAGAGAAACAAGCCCTGAACTGAGTGAGTCCTAACCCTCAGTCCCAGGCTAGCTGGCTGCGGACACTGGCCTCACACCCCATGTCCAGCAGCCGCTCCCTCCCGCCTCACCAGAGAAGAAAACAAAAGCTCCTCAGTTTGACTGGCATGAAATGATACCCCACAAATCATGCAATGTTTCTTCCCTCCCAAGAATACCTCATGTTGACAAGTCCTGTAGCAGGGTGTAATCCCTGGCCCCTCTCACAGAGATGTGGGTAGGTCAGGAGGGCTAGGGCCAGAGAGAAGTCTTTCTAGACAGAGGAGCCAGTGGGAGCGAAGCAGACATGGGCAAGAAGAAGACCAAGAGATTGTCTCACACCTGAGCCTCCTTGAGGAAGCACTGGGGTCCAAGGGCTCTCAAAGGCCAGTGATACCCTATACCAAGCTCTAGCACCTGCCTTGTCTTTGCTAGAGATCATGACTCCCGTGGGGGCCCAAGGCACATCCACACTCATGGCTTTCTTCAGAATAGGGAGTCAAGTAGAAGCTGCCCTGCTGGGGTGGGGAGGGGAGCTCAGTAATAACTTAGAGGATTGAAACTCTGCCTGGGACCTCAGGGAAGACAAGTCTCCTGTCCTATACCTCAGAGCACACCCACATGTCAGCCTCAGCAGATGCTACCAAGAATTGAGAAAACTACCTACAGACAGAGGAACATCTTCCTCAGATCTGCCTGCCCACAGCCAAAGTCTAGGTCCACAGCCTGGGCCCTTACCCATCCACGTGTCTCACCAGTTTGACACCCTCCCCACGACAGAGGCTCTCGTAGATATCCCTCTCGGGCAGGTAGTCCACAGGCCTCTCATATATGCCTTCCTGGGGTGCTAGCTCAGCTTCTGTGTGATTCAATAACATCTTTTCTCTTTCTTCCTCCAACAACCGTTCAAAGTAGCGCAGATTCCCTCCAGCTCGTTCATGGCTTGGGTCTAGAAAAAGCAAAGAACAAGAAGCAAAAGGAAACCACAAACATCTGTTAGGTCATTTAGAGAAATTATTCTGTAAGTGGTTTTCTCTCCCAGCAGCTCACTCGCACGCAGCATTCTGCCTTCCACAGCACCTAAGCACGGTTCGCTGGTCATAGAGGAAAGGCCAACAGAGGTTGTCCCTACTCTGGTCAGAGATGAGAAAGGAGCAACAAGAGGGGGGTGCGGGGGACGCTTAGCCACCGACACGGCTCTCCTCCGGAACTCCCTGGAAGTCCCAAGGACACAGGTACAGAGAAGCAGGCCAGAGTTCTGCCTCCTCCTCCCCACTTGGCTGTGTGCTAGTTACAGCCATCCCCTCGAGTACATCCACTACTGGTGACATCACATGCTGGCCACAGCTAGAAGGCAGGCTGAAACACTGGCGGCAAGAAGGGCCACATGACACTCCCACAGCTTTGTCCTGTGGGCCTCACAACAAGAAGGAGCAAGCTTGGCAGGATTACTGTGCTACCCCTCAGATGAGGAAACTGCAGCCCAAAGATGTTAGAGATTAAGGTTAGGTTGTTCAGAAGAGGAATCCAGGTATCCTGACTCCCTGTACAAGGCTCTTACTAACACGACAGAGTCCAAAAAAACTCTCTTCCCACATCCGTCTTACAGACATTCACACTAGCTGGTCTCAGACCCAAAGCCCATGAAAAGGAGCAGCAAAAGGAAGTCTTTGCTGGTCTGTGAAATCTCAGACTATGATATCCCATATATTAGTAAGAGGTGGAACAAATGGGTTCTTAGGACACAGTGCTTTTGATCCCCTTCAGTCTAACACCACAGGACAACTGAAATCACCAAAGCCATGGCAAACCCACCAGTTAGACCTCAGGCCTCTAATAGGTCAGGTCACTGTCACTGCAGCAACCCTGAAATACAGCTTGCCTCTCGAGCTATTCCTGACACAGTATAGGCTCCACCCTACATAGCAGCAGATGCACTGCAGCACTGGATTCCTATTTAGAAATGGACTAGTAATCCATGTGTAGGGCCACAGGTGCCATAGGCCTGAGTGTATCCATCACTGATTGGGCAAGGGCTAAGGCCAGAACTACAGTGGGTAAAGAGCTAGCTGGCAGCTGGACTGGGCCTGAAAGCAGCAAAGCATTAGTCAGTGGCTAGGTGGCAGGTCAGACTGGCTCAGTCCCTGCAGAGCAGTCAGGTAGTGGCCAGCAGGGTGACCAGTTCCCCTGCTACCTCCCCCTCTGCATCTGACCTTCCCCTAGAACCTCCTTACCAAGGGAGAGCAGTCGGCGGGTGAGCTCCAGGGCACGGTGCAGGTCACCCAACTGGAAGACAGCATAGCTCAGATAGTCCAGCACCTGGGCCTTGGATGTGGTGGCCTCCTCCCCTGCATCGAGCTGCTTCAGCACCTGTTCCATCCACAGCACTGTGTGGTAATAGTCTCCTTCATTGTAGGCCGAGCGGCCCATCCCAAAGCAGTCATCCACACTCAGCACTGCCTGGTACTTGGTTCCTGCAGCAGGAGAGGCAAATAGTCAGGCTCAAAGAGCCTCTCGGTTAGGGAGAAAGATTCCCCCATTGAGGGAGCCTGGGTCCCTGGGTGGGGGGCATCATCCCAGCAGAGCCCCACCAGGATTTCAGACCACACACCTCCAAGGGCCATTAGTACGGAAAGCACAGCCAGGCTGGCCCTGCCTTGGGCTGGGGTGCACAGACTATCTCCTAGCCTCAGACTCCCCAAGTGGGAAGGGTCCTTTGTTACAGAAGAGCCAAGGAAGCCCAAGGAATAGTGTTCAGGAAAGTATAAAGGTCCTGTGAGCCACATGGCAGATGTCTATGAGGCAGCTGGCCATTTGAGACTGGAAGTCAGAAAAATAAGTTAAATATTAAAAAACAGAACTTAGGTGGCAGGTAAAGCCATGGATGAAGATAATCGCTTCCAGAAATAGTGTCAGGAAAGAGTAGAGAAGGTGGCTGAGGCCAGGGCCCCAGAGACCACCTATACAGAAAGGACAGAGTGAATAACACTGAGAAAGAAACAGAAGGAGCGGGAATGATGTGACGGATGCCAAGGGAGACCAAGAGATAAGACTGCAGTGCCAGCTTTGACCACTAGGTGGTGGGGCCCTTGGTGAAGATCAATTCAGCAGGTCCTGTGACTACAGGTCATCTGCTGTTGGCTCAGCGCTGGAAAGTGACCGTGAAGAGGGTTTCAAGTCAAAAAGGAGATATGGTGTGTAAGCTATGGGGAGATGCAGGGTTTAGGCTGTGACCCTCCCTGGAAAGCAAGGGAGTTTCCCGACAACCCCATCAAGAGCAGCCTAGGCATGGCTGACATGGAAGAGTTGCCTCAGAGCAGGCTCTTGCTGCCTGATGTCCAAGATGTCCAGGATGAAACCCCTGATGCAATGTGTTGGCTGCTTCAGAGACCAAGGTTGCTCGCCATGATGGCTCAGGAACAGACAATGTGGGACAGGAAAATGGGGAGAGTAAACACAAGACAGAGTTAGTAGGCAGACCACAGATTGGGGTGGGGAGGTCCTTGAGTCCCTGTTCACTCCCCACGTACCTCCACAGATCTCTGGCTCTGTAGGCCGAGGAACTGAACACTGGTGGAGGCAGTATAACACAGCTGAGTGAGCTGGACAAAACAGGGTCTGGTTGGGCCTAACTATGGCACCCCACAACTGTATGACTATGGATAAGTTACGTAGCCCCTCTGATTCTTAGTCCCTTATCTCTAAATAGAGATAATACCATCAGTTTTAGAGGACTTGCGCCAAGAATTCAACAAGACGACATAAGAAAATGTCTCCTATGATTCCCCAGAGTGGTAATAATCAGTAGCTATTATCAACATGTCTCACAGATACCAAGAATGTCAAGAATGGCTCCCAGACACTCAGCATCCTTCCCAGAAGCCAACTTGAAAGTCTGCTCCCTAGAGAGTACTCCCTGGAGAATGCCAGCAGAGCTGAGGGCTGAAGGGCAATCACATGTGATGAAACCCAGCTGAAGTGGGTAAAGGTATTCCTGCAGAGGTTGTGGGATGAACAAAGAAGCTGAGCAGTGGCAAAGCTTAGTACAACAGACAAGGAAGCCAGGGAGATGGTGCCACACAGGACCACAAAAACCACACATTAAGAGGAATTTGGTTTAACCCTAAAAGTTAAGCATTGTGATCAGGAACTCATGTAAAAAGATATGTGCTTAAGACCACATGGAAGATGATTTTAAGGAGTGAGCTGGAGGTATACAATAAATTAGAATAATATTTCAATAATCCAGTTGAGAAAGAAGTGACCATGAGGCTGGAGTCAGGGCCTCCAAGTACAAAAGACATTGTAGGGAGGTAGAATCCAGAGGAGCCAGTGGATGGAGTGCTTTTTCCTGACGTAAGGAGGAAAGACAGTAGACGGTTCAAAAAGGGATGAGGATTTCAGTTTGGGACACGTGAATTTTAAGGAGCCCATGGAACATCCAAGTAGAGATGTCCCACAGCCATTTGCCTGCACTGGTTGAAAGCTCAGAAGACAAGCCTTGACAGGGAACACAGATCTGGATGTCATCCATGTACAGGTGATACCTCAAGTGATGGAAATGGCTAGGCTCACTTGGAGAAGGCGCTTAGGGAGACACCACGTAGGGGTGGTATCCTGGGGAACAACTCCCGTCCACTCCTCATTTCCCCTCCAGGATATGCATGGGTCTGTTAACTGAATGTAAAAGGTCAATACCTGGCTCTCTCTTCCCACCAACCATTCTCACAGGGTGAAAATATCCTGCAGGTGCCCCAAGCCACCATCTCTCTCTGGCCTCATGACCTGGCTTGGTCCAAAACCTGACTGAGTGAGGATTAAGGAGAAGTCTACACTCCTTCCTGTTGGCTCACTGGACTCCTCAGTACCAAGGCTCCAGGACCTGACCAGCCGGCAACACAGTGCATCCCTCCCCCTCACCGTGATTCCCTCTGCTGTGCCTCCTACAGGGTCCCCACGGGTGAGGTGGCATCCAAGGCCTAATGGAGTCTAACTGAATCCCTGGGTTTATGGGCCTTTAATAGCCCCCAAACCCCAACACGTCTTCTTATAAACATACTGAAGCAGACAACCGAATTGAAAAGGGGCCTATAAAAAAATGAGAGAGAGGAGCCAAAAGAGAAACAGCCAAGATCAGTGCCCCAGCATTCAAAGGAGGGGAGACTATCAGGAAGAATGGGGCAATCAGTATGCCAAATGCTGCTGAAAAGCTAAAGAACATTCTGCCTGAAACCTGTCTACTGGCTTTACCAGCCAAGTGGCCACTGGTGACCTTGCAGGGGCAGGAATGGCCAATGGGGGGGGGGGGGGGAGACGCCAGACTTTGCATGTTCAGGAGGACATAGGAACCAAGGAAATAGAGAAGGAGTGTGGATGACTCTCCAGCTGCCTAGCCAGGAGGGAGATCAGTCAGCAACAGAGACTCAAAAGGGCCTTGGATCCTGAGGGAGGGGTTTGTTAGATAAGCAAGAACAGAGCATGTGGGGAAGAGTCCAGAGAGGTGGACACAGAATGAACAGGGGCAGAGACTGCCACTGAGGGCACACAGGACATGGGGCAATGAATCCAGAGATCAGTCTTACACAAGATGAAATCGGAGGGTGGGGAATAGAACTGGGCGTGGATGCAGACCTGAGTGGTGCCCCGGGGACAGAGACCAAGGAGGTCCTGAGGAGCAACCTCGGCATACTCTGAGCTGC
>NW_006788200.1:358642-361358 GCF_000442215.2 Lipotes vexillifer
TCGGCATTCTCTGAGCTGAGAGAGGACAGGCCTGGGCTAATACTGGAGGGAGGTGGTGGGGCAGGGGCTGAGGGGAGACAGCTGTCATGGGAATAGAGGACTGACACCAACTGGAAACCCAAGAAAGAACTACAGCCAGAGGTCGTGGTGAGCCTGAGCGTAGAGACCATGAGTCAGCAGTGGCTCCATCCTTGTCCATACACCACAGTAGACACACAGGCTGGACAGGCTTTGTATGGAGTGGTGAGTTACCTGGAAGCTCCCCTTTGGAAATTGTGTCTGGGTCCAGTTTGTATGTGTCCTGAAGTCTCATCAAGGCCTTGGCGGCTCCTGTTTCATCTTCATCAGTGGGAAAGAACTGTCGCTGCACTGACAGGTTGGCAATAAAGCCTTCCAAAGGAGAGAGTGAGAACAAAAGGTTACCTTGACCCAGGGATAGAATTCCACCTGGAACCAGACAGGCACCCACCGGAGGGTCTCTGGTTAGTGCAATCTCCCTGCCCCATCCCTCAAAGGCTGTTTCCCCTTCCTCCAGGAAGCCCTCCTTGATGGCTCCAGTCCAGGGAGAACTCCCCTTTCTCACTCCTCACTGTACCAACTGCCTGTGCTGCTCATTTGGAACCGAAGAGAAAGGCCCCCTAACACTAATTAACACGTGGGAATCTGAGAGTCTTGGCGTGGAGATAGAAGGAAAAGAGGACAGTGAGGGTAACTGACAGAGACACAGGAAAGGACTCCGGGAGGACTTGCTGACCACTCAGTGGAAAACAAATCACATGGAAAACCTTGATCCAGGATCATTAGTCTGGCCAGGTGATCACAGATTCCTAGCCTCCATCTCAGGTTGAACAGCCCAAGGGACAGAAATGGTCAACTCAGAGAGCCCAGCTGGCCACTCATTACTGACCACTGGCCCTTATCATCCAGAAAGGTGATGATGACAGTCCTGGAGGTGTTTGGTGCTGTCCCCACACCAAGATTAGGAACTGGAGAATCATCTGACCAAGGTCAGTATTGAGGTGGGGCTGCATAAGCCCGGCATGGTTCCCCTGAGAGACCACACTGGGCCTTGCTCTGCTTACTAGGGCACTCCTACCACTCAGACCCACAATGAGCTCAGGGCATGAGTTCCCCAATTGTGGTGCTCAAGACCACAGCCTGGAGCCTGGGAGAGCCCCTGAGCACAGAAGCACCTAAGGAAGCTGTTTGGGGACTCCAAGCCCTAGTTGTAAAGCAAGATATATACCTCCTGCGATCTCAGGACTCCAGGTGGAGGCCAGGCCCTCCCATGCTGATTCAGAGGCTTCAGTTGTGCTCATAAGCTGAGAATTAGTAGGGGAAGTCCAAGGCCATTCCTTCTCTGGCCTCTTCCCCAGAGCAGCAGGACCCATAGCCACCTACTCTCATGACCTCAGGCTCAAACACACACTTCCAGCCCTGCCTGGGGACCCAGGGACCAAGATGCTGCAACCCTGTCTTCCTCACGGCTGCATGGTCAGGGACTCTATGAGTTTACAATCCAGGGGAAAAAAATGCTTCCAGAAAAAGCCACATGGTTAGCATGTCTCCCTGCCTCCCCCTCTCCCCATTTCAGGGGAAAGAACTCTGAAAGAAAGAGGTGAAAACAACGTATTGCTGTCTGGGGCTGTCCTGTCTCCCTCCGGGTAATTATAAGGTTTTCCAGGAACCAGATGTTGACGGTGGGGGATGGGCATGAAGAACAAGACTTGAGAACAGAAGATCATATGGGCAGGCTTATTCTCCCACACTGCAGGCAGGACTGCCAGTTCTGAGCTACAGGCTCAGGCTGGGAGGCAGGGTCTGGGAAAGGCAGCCATGGCTTCTGGAGGCAGTGAGCTCACTGGGCACAGCTCTGCCCGGCTGAGCTCACCAATCCCTGCCCGGAGGCCACCCTGCTCCCAGCCAAGCCAAGCCCAGTCTGGCCATAAGGGCTAAAACACCTCAGCCCCGAGAGACAACGATGAGTCTGAAGTTAATCAGCACTTCCAACTCAGGGAGAAGAGACAGTGAGTCCAGGGGGGCTGGGCTCAAGGCTGGAATCAGAAGGACCCACCTCCAGGCCTGCCCCACCATCTCCTGCTAAGAGGAAAATATCAGAGCATAGAAAGTACTACCATAGTAAAAGACTAAGCACAGTTAAAGCTTTAAATAAGTTCATACTCTAACCTGCAAATCCCACTTATAGGAATTTATCATAAGAAAATAATCAGAGATGGGCATAAAGATATGTGTAAGATTGCTGATAATCTGGAAACAATTCCACATCCACTGACTTGACCAGTTTTACACTACACCAGTATGACATATTACTGTCCAGCCATTAAAACCATGCTGTAGAAGGACATTTAAAGGACATACAGAGAAGCTGAAAAATTCAGGAAAACAGTATATGCTTATGTCACAAATCTGCCAACAGATAATGTTTTCTTTCTAAAAGATATGAATGGTGGGCTTCCCTGGTGGCGCAGTGGTTGAGAGTCCGCCTGCCAATGCAGGGGACACAGGTTCATGCCCCGGTCCGGGAAGATCCCACATGCCACAGAGCGGCTGGGCCCGTGAGCCATGGCCGCTGAGCCTGCGCGTCCGGAGCCTGTGCTCCACAGCAGGAGAGACCACAACAGTGAGAGGCTCACGTACCGCAAAAAAAAAAAAAAAAAAAAAAAAAAAAAAAAAAAAAAAAAAAAGGAAAAAAATT
>NW_006788200.1:361720-372677 GCF_000442215.2 Lipotes vexillifer
GAGACACAACAATGGGAGACTCAGGTACCGTAAAAAAAAAAAAAAAAAAAAAAAAAGAAATAAAAGATATGAATGGAAATGAATTTAGGTGAGGCCCGTGCTCCCCAGCTTGCACTGGTCCCACCACTTAGCCCACTTATCTTACTTTTGTTAATTCACTTGGTCCCTCGAAGCAAATAAGTTTGCATTCCACGATATATACGTATGATTCCATTTTTTTAAATGTATATAAATGTGTAAAAAGACTAGAATTTTAACAGTGATTATCACTAGGCAATTGGATTAAGAACTGTAATTTTCTTATATGATTGTTTTTGTGTTTTCCAACGTTTCTATAAATATGTATTACTAAAGCATAATTAGAAAAAAGTCACTACCAAAAAAAAAAGGCACCCAAAAACACTAGGAAAAGGCAAGAACTGATTTTTTTTTTTTTTTTGACCACGTAGCACAGCATGCAGGATCTTAGTTCCCAACCAGGGATCAAACCCATGCCTCCTGCAGTGGAAGCTCAGAGTCCTCACCACTGGACCACTAGGGAATCCCCAAAAACTGATTATTATAACATTAAAAGCAAGGACAGACAACTGCCAGGTCCCCACAGAGATGACAGCCACTGGACTGGCAGGCTGCATGTTCACACACTGCACGTGCACACCCCGACCCAGGACAGTTTCAGACCCACACCCCCCAGGTGCCAGCACACAGACATACTGGCTCACCTAACCACCTGCTCACTGTCCCTCACCTGCAGCTGAGTTCTGCAGGACAAGGTCCTCCAGTGCAGGCCAGTCTGTGTTTAGTCGCTTCACCAGTTTATAGGCATTCACAGGGTGGGACAGGTAGCCTTCAGGGTCAGCAGCTGACTTGCTGGTCAGGGCTTCCATTTTGTTGGCCCAGCTGTGGAACCAGAGAAAAAGGAAGGTTAACACATGGATCTTGACCTATGGTAATTTTCCTGGTGAGATTCAGGGGGTCTCTATTTAAAAAGGAAAAAGCAGTGAGTCCTTAGCCCACATACTTAGCTACTCTGGGGGACTGGCATGAAGTAACCTCCAGGCCAGTCCCACATTGCCCCCTCAAGGGCTTCCTCTTATGGGCACCCAGGATGGGTTCCGGGGGGGTGGGGGGGGCAGGGGAGGAGGGCTGGCTCAGCGTGGGTGTGGGGATTTAGGACATTAGACACCTCTTAATCTTAGAGAGCTTGGCTTCCTCCACTAAGATGTACTCCTTCAGGGACAGCACCAGGTCCTTCTCTGCATAAATCAGGTCTGTCATGTGCCCTGCAAGGGAGAGAAAAAAGGGCCAGTAAGAAATGGATGAGGGACATCCAGCTCCCAAACTTGAGGCACAAAACATCAACACAGAAGCCAGCCCCCTGGGCCAAGGGTATATTAACTCTCTTGGAATCATGGGGACCTAGAGGTAAAGGAGGCCTAGACATTCGTATGGTCCTGGCCCCCAGCTTCAGGAAGAGAGAGGCAGAGGCTCCAAGGGAATGTTAAGTGCACTGAGGACACCTTAAGGAAGAAACCCCAAGTCTCATTCTCCCACTGCCACCCAGTTGGGTCATGTTATGGGACACAGACATCCTGGGGGCTTCTCTGCTCAGAACTACTCTCTAGTCCAAGAGAAAGTTGGTCAGAAATGCCAGGCAGCCCAGGAGCAGCCTGCACTACCCAGGGTGGAGGCTCAGCTGAGACAGCTGGCTCCCAGGAAGGACATCTAGGTCATCAGGGCTCAGAGGGGGAAACAGCAGCTCTCCCCAGATCTGGTCAAAACCAGTGGATGAGGCCATCCCACCCTGAATGAGAACAGGCCTCAAGCAGTAACATCCCCTGGCACATGAGCCAACGATTGCTCAGGTAGACAACAGTCCTGTTGGCACATACCAATAGAAGTAAAGAATTCAGCCTGCACACAGCCCAGGACACCAAACCAGGCCACCAGCAACATGGATACCCAGAGTTTCATGGTCACAGAGGGCAGTGTCTGCAAGGCATTCAGTGATAGTAGTCATTAGATCAACAATGGTAAAAAGCAACTTAGGTAAGCATACACATACACATGTGCACATATATACACACATTCAAACATGCCAAAATCCTGACCTAACACACAGAAGCCAGGAAAGATATTCAGGACCACAAGTGGAAAGATGCCAGGGTATAGAACCAGAGATGTATGCTTAATTCTGTCCCCTGCTCTGGGAGGCCAAGTGCCCTTGGGAGAGACTCTGCCTCTCGACTTCTGGTAACCACTGACAACACGGGAAGGCTGAATGGAGGTGGGGGCCGTGGACGACAGTCACCTCTGGGTCTAATAGTCTGTCAGTTCAAGATTCTGGCCCAGACCTCTTCTCTGTTTCTGTCTTTCCTTCCAACACAGGTGTGAGGACAGTGCCAGGTGCTGAGGACCCAGATGTAACACACAATCCCTGCCCACAAGAAGACTGAAAGTACAGGAGAGACAATGACGGAAAGAGAGCTTGACACAATATGCCCCAGGGGATCCACACCCAAAATAAGGTGCACAGCAGATGGTGAGCCAGAAGACAAATCAGACTGCTCCCTGCGGGTCTGCACCTGGCCACAGTTAGAGCAGACTGGGCAGACACTGCTCTTCCTGTAGTGAGTTCCTTGGAAGACACTGTCCTCATGGAGAATCACCATTCGCAAATATTTACTAAAGACCCACGTATACCAGGCACTGAGCTACGCACTCGGGATACAAAAATGAATCAGCCACACAGGGCCAAAACCTTAGGCCAGGCTGGGTTGCTGACATGAGTAAGAGGCCAGCTGCTGTCTTCTCATCAGCCTAGAAATAGCGAGACCCAGCTCTGAAGGCAGCAGGCACACCATGGGGCAAGCCCCACTGGCAGTGGACCCAAGTACACAATGGAGGCTTTGGACATCATCTCCAAGCTCACCCATGCAGCCTGGAGCACGCTGAAGGAACAGCACCCATGTAAGCCCCAGTTCTGTCAGTCCCTCCTCTTCCTGCTCTACTTCAGCCAAGCCCCACTGGAAATTTACTGAGAGAAAACAAGGAATATAAAGGAAATACAAATGCTTTCTCTCCAAAATGTAAGCCTTATCTGACAGAATTCTAAGTCTGAGCTGACTAACGCCAGCTCAGCAGTTTTTTGCCTGCAATGATTAGATGCACAGTCACACCCACCATTCCTCACCTCACCCTTTCAGAAGAAATTCCAATCCACTGTGGCTCCAGATTAGACTCAGAGAAGCCAAACCACGACCCCCACCCTCAAACGGGTTCCTATATGAGGAAGAGGAGAGAATAAGTGAGTGTCCCCATTTGTTCATCCCTTGCCAAATGTCTGCAGAGCTGACATCATGCCCATCAATACCCTAGGTGTCAGGGGCCCAGAGATACACAGAACAAGATCCTTCAGCCCACAACCTACTGCAGGGTAGGGAGTACGGGCTAAGGGATCCATTATAAAGTTAGGGCAGCAGATGAAAGCAAGTCACCGAGAAGAGGTGAGACGGCCCAGCCTAGCCCCAAGGTAAAGCCCAGATCCCCCTTTTGCCAGCCACAAATCTGCTCCCAGCCCTCAGCATACCACATCTCCACCCTGGGAGTCCAGAAGGCCTCTCTTCTTGCTTACATAAGACCCATTCACAGGGTTAGGGTCTGCTCCTTGTACTTCAAGAGGCTTCATCAGCTCAGGAGAACACCTTCTGTATGTGTGTAGGGAGGGAACAGTAAAAACCCAGAGCCAGGAGGCTGTATCTGTGGACAATGAGGCATCAGCCAACTACCCATCAGGCTGGGGTGATGGGAGAGCAGTGCCCAGGCAGGAGACCAGACCAAACACGGTTGGAGTTGAGGGGCACCAGCGCTTGTCCCCTGTTCCGTCACCAGTTGCAGTGGCATGCCCATTCAGAGATCAGGTAACAAATTTAAGGGAGGGAGAAGCCTCTCTGTTCCTTTCAAGTCACCCTGGTGATACTGCCCATGGTTCATGCCTTACAGCACTCAGGAAAAAGCAGCCAAGTTCCTTCATTACATGAATACCAGCTGTCATTTCTCTGGAATGTGCTATCTGGCTTAGACTGAGCCTATCGACGAATCCCAGCCTGGAGGCAGAGCCCAAAGAATCACAGATGGGATTCTGGGCTGACCAAGAGCCTAGGACGTCCTGCTCTGATGGAAGAGGGGGATGACAACCCTGCTGGTCCAGAGAGCTAGGCGCTCCCACGCAGCCCCCAGACCACCACAATCAACACTGCCACCCCAGGCAAAGGTACACTAGAGTCCCAGCCTATTTCTCCTGATCCTGAGCCCCCGAACACTAATTTGTATTAGGTGTACAAAAGGCCATCTAATCAGGGTCAGGCTGGGAGGAGGCAGTCTCCAAGAAAGACTGTGTGCCACAGAATGGGAAAAGCCAACCCCTACATGTCCCCCATCCCAGAGCTTGCTTATGACAGAAAAAGTATGTATGCCTGCCCAGTGCCCCCACCAGTGTCCAGTGCTGTCAAAAGCCCTCCAGGAACCCTCAGAAATCCATGCTGAATAGGCCTAAAAATGGGCAACATTGAGGCCCCTTTTATGAAAATAAAGTATCACCAAGTCTGAACAGAAAACCAATACTGAGTTTTTTCTGAGCTGCATCCCAAGTTTAGAACAAAGTCTGGCCCAACAACAACAGCAAAAAGAAAAAAAAACCCTCACCACAGACTTGTTCATTCCAGGAAACTGTAACAACAGAAGATGTTACATTTCTTCCAAACAGTAGATTGCTATGGATTGTGTAAAAATGGACACTGTGTGTACATTAACACTGAGAGAAGATCAAAGCATCCTGTTAAGTGAGAAAAGCAGGCTCCCAAACAAGATATACTCTATGATTTTATTTTTATAAGGAAAAATTTTTATATATGGAAATTTACATACCTACATATATATGCAAGTGGAGAGTCAGAAATCTAGTTGTGTCTTGGTGAAATCATTTTATTTTTCTCTTTATGTTAACTTGTATTTCCTAATCTTTCCACAAGGAGTTCTATGGGAAATTTAAAATATATTTCACATTTAAAATGAAAAGAAAACAAAGCAGGCCCTCTCAAATGGACTCCAAAGCGGCCCAGCAGCCTGAGTTTGGACCCCCACAGGGAAGTCCTCCAAAGCCTGCCAACACCCCAGTGACAATAAATCACCCACCAGGCGACCGGCACTATTTCTAAGCACAGGACAATTCCAAGACATACAATCACAGGCCTTAGCACACCCGCTCTTTGGAAAGGACGTTTACAACCTGGCCAAATAACCATGAAAAGATGTTTCCAACTGCAAACCAGCAGTGTCCTTAGCTTCTCCCCTTACCTCATCAGGCAGGAACCTCTGCCAAGCTCCCAGCTGCAACCCAAATGCAACAGCTTGAGTTTTAACAATGTATTTGTCTGGCTTAGCTCTGAACAAGAGGCTGCCTGCCTTCTGTGAAGGGGCAAAATGAGCCTGAACAGGGCTCCCCGCAGTGGTCTTACCTCCCAGTAGTGTGGTCAACTCTGAATGGCAGAGCCAAGAGGACCTGCGTGCTCAACCTAGGAAGAGTTCAACAGAGGCTCCAGGAGGCCCTACCTACCTATGTACATGGATGTCCATTTGGGCCCATAAGCTTCTCTCACTGGCACCCCAGGGAAGCATGAGAGGCACCCTACTCTCCCTACCTGAGGTCATGCCTCAATCATCACCCTGATCTGAGCCACCCCTAAGTCCCTCTTGCGGCTATACCGGCCCCTACCTGCACTGGTCTCTCATCTTATGTGGCCTCCCTCCCACCTCTGCTCTACAAAATAGCTATCACAGCTTACTACAGCCCCTCATTTGGTCTCTTTCTCCCTAAGAACCCTCCGAAGGCTCTCCACTACTCTCAGGACAAAGTCCAAATTACCTAGCCCTAAGGGCCTTTTTGACTCTGCGTGACCTGGCCCTACTGCCCTCTCCAGCCCCATCTCATGACTCCAGTTTTCATACCTTCAACTACCACATCACATGAAAAACATTCTCCTTCACTGAGAACCTAACAAAGCCTAGATATTCATGCATACCTATCCTTATGCAGTTGTCCCTCAGTATCCACAAGGGATTGGCTCCAGGAGGCCCCACAGATACCAACATCCACAGATGCTCAAGTCCCTTATATAATAGGTGTAGTACAGTCAGCCTTCCGTATCCACAGGTTTTGCATCTGCAGATATGGAGGGCTGACTGTAGTTTCTCTATCCAGTACCTGGACATGTTGACTTGTACTTCCCACGTGGGTACCATCAAAACCCCAAAGTCTCCTGCTTCAGTAACTAGACAATTAAGTAGCAGAAAAGGCTGTACAAACCAACATGCAAAAGCCAGTTGGGTTTTCAATTAGTCTTGGCAAAGACTTGGCAGTCCAGGTAAGACTACCTTATAAGGAACTACAGGAAAGAATAAAATCCACACACCACTATACTGGATGCATCTGACATACCACCTTGTACTCTCTTGGCCTCACCTGCCTCCTGGGCCCTGGGCCACTTGCTCTGCCTCGGACCCAGTGAAGGAGACTGTGCAGTCCCCAAATCTCTGACTCTTCCTGCTACTTCCAGACTCCAGCGAAGCACCATGCTGACCTCCCCAGGGGCTCAACTGAGGAGTGAGCATGGGGGAATTAACTCCTCCTGGGGCAACTGTGACCAATGAAGGACAGAAACAAGAGGACGTCAGCAGATAAATCCCCTCTCCAGGTCTTCACTGAGAAACTGTTCTGCAGCACGGGGCTTCTGAAGAGCTCACCCAGAGATGTCCTTCATGGCTGAGCAACTAGTGTATCTCTGTGCAGACTGGCCAGCTTGCTAATGCACCACCTTGTATATGCTTCGCCTCCTTCTCGACCTCACTTTTATCTTCCCTTACCCTTGCTACTCCGCAACTGTACCTTCTAACAAAGCGTTAAGTACTTAAGCTCTGCCTTGGGCTCTGTTTTCTAGGCTAAGATAACCACTATTCATGTTTCCAAAAATCTTTCATTTCTACCATCTAATCCTCACCAGCACCTTGTAAACTAGATAATCATCTGCATTTCAGATATAGATATATAAGATACATAACTGAGGCTGAGAGTTTCCTGCGCACCTCACATGCTACAGGAAATTAATGGCAGAGCCCAGACTCAAATCCAAAACATACTTTCTACTATATATTGCTGCCTTCAATCCTACTCAGTAACATCTGTTGTCTTATAGCACAAGGACTTCCCAAAAGGAGGAGCCACACTTTGGCCTAGCACAACAGGCCTGCCCAGGTCAAGGACTTTATTGTGGTTCACAAAGCAGCCTCATGACGTCCGTGGCTGGATCCCACCAGAAGGCAGACAGCAACATGGACCCAGAAGACAAAAACATGGTGCTTCAAGTCCAAGTGAGCAGTCACTCCTGCCCAGACATCACAGCACTCACAAATGACCGAATGGCCCAGCTCAGGGCAAGACAGTACAGTCTAGTAAGCAGGCACACCCACCCTGGGGTCAGAGACCCCCAGAATTAAAGCTTAGCTCCACAATCACTTCCAGGCTTTGGGGCCTTAGACAAGTTACAGGGTCTCTTTGAGCCTCAGTTTTCCCATCTATTTAACAGTTAAAATATTAGGGCTGTTTTCAAGATTGAGTAAGATGACAGATGTCAGTGGGCAGCCTAGCACCAGGCACAACTTATACCAGTCAAGAGCACCAAGGGTACTAGAGGAACGGCAATAGACCTGAAGCAGCCAGCTTCCCAGCTGATCCCTGGAAAGAAGGTCCAGTCTAGGGGACAGTGAAGATGAAAACAAGACAGAAATTGAATCTCTTAACACTCCATGTCCCAGGAGTGTTAAGAGATTCAGCAGAGGGTGGAGTCAAGCATAATGCAACATATTGACCATGAGGGAATAACTCTGGAAACTGGTCTATCACTGGCTCTAACTCTCAGCAAGGAAGGAAAGTTCTCTGGCAAAAACAGGTGACCGGACCAGTACTCTAGAATCTCACATATTTCTACGTCTCTGACCTGCTCACTCCGAGTTCCTACAAGTAGCAGGCCTCAGGATTGCGGCCACACCCTGGGCCTTCCGGAGTGCCGGGTACAGAGCAGGCTATGTTTTAGCAAGCACTTCATGAAAGGTCTAGAGGAGATGCTGGTCTGTGATCAGGCTCACATCCTATTTGAGCTGGGGAACTCACTACCCAAACATTTAATCCTCTGCCCTGCAATGACACCACTTGAACAAACACTCTCTCCTAGGTCTCCAAGACCTAGGTCTCCTCGGTCTCTAATCCAGACTTTTCATGCTCCTCTGCTCCTTCTGAGAATAAAAACTATATCCCTCATTCCACATCTCCAGCTCAAACCCCAGAGACCACAGGAGCCACCAGCCCTCTCTGCTCAAGAACAGACTGATGTCCCATCCTGGTGCCCTTTAAAAGTTCAAACTGCTAGATTTCAGCAACGTTTTCAAAGCTTAACTCTCACTCCAGCACCCTGTCTGGGCCTGCACGTGCCTGCATCACAGCATCTCCTGCCAACTTCCATCTGCATAGAATTAAACTCTTGAGAGATCCCAGGAGCCAGGGACACACCGGCCAGCCCAATGCACACTACAGCCAGCGTGGCCACACACTGGCCAAGGTCTTCCATCCAGTCTCAGACCCTCCCACGGATGTGGGAGGGCAGAGTCAAAAAGGGAGGTTCTCTCAGGAAATGAGCAGACCCCCGATTCTCTCACCCCACTCATTCCTCACGGCTGCACCCATGCGGTCTCTCCTTCTCACGAGCACTCACACTCTGAGCTCCTCCCTGGCACATGACCACCTGCCAGCGTGAAGCAGCAATCTCAGAGAGACTGTGAGCCACCCATGGGCAAGGACAGTGCCACCGCCACTGCCTCCTTTCCCTCCTCCCTCATTCCAGCCCCAGGTACACTTTAAGCAGAAGCCCAGCACACAGGAGGTACTCCAGGAATGAACAGAGATTGGCTGTGGCCAGGCTAAACCAGTGACAAAGTAGGCACTCTCCTGGGCACACCCATTTCAGAGCATTGGACAGGGTAGAAGGGCCTATCACAAGCCACAGACAATACTCAGTCGCCATCATGTCTGCCTGCTGACCTCTCACAGAACTAGGGTGGCCCACTATGACAGCATCTCTGGGATGAGGCCCCCAGCCAACACACTCCAACTCTGCTACGTGGCTTCCTTGGCTGGGCCACACAGTGCGTGGGCTTGGCCGTCTACAAATGAGACCCAAGGATAAAAGGATTCAAAGCCCAAACATTTTATGAGTAGGGAGAACTGAACAGAGAGGCTGGCCCTTGAGGCCCAGAATAAAATGAGAGACTGCACCCTGGAAGCTTCAGGGGCTGTTTAAGCACAAGCCAAAGGAAACCATGGCTCATTTAACGGAGAACTAAATCATGGAACCTGCTATCCTAGATGTGATACGGGCAGCAGCTTGCAAAACCATTCTATAAATTCTGAGGTGGACAGTGGATCTCTGCAAAATCAGGGACATTTGAGAATGCCCTAAGCTACAAAGCAATGTTCCCCAACTCCTGCTCTCAGGGCCAGGATCTCTTGCAAAAGCACTGAGGTTGCTAAGCTTCAGATGGTTTACATCAAGCAGCACAAGCCTTAGGTTTCACTCTACAGCAGAAGACACCAGTCCCAGCCTTGGGAGGGGCTCTGATGTTCTTCTACACCACCTTAAAGGTGTCAGATTAGAAAACAGAGGCCAGGGGCCTCTGCCCTGAAGAAGGAGGGTTTATGCTGATCCATGTTTATGCTGCAAGGGTTCACTGAGCATCCTCCACATACAGGGCACAATACCAGGCACTGTCCTCTCACTTGAAGCTCTTTGGACAGGGTCCATGGGCTGCTATTCCCTAAAGTGTCCCTTCCCCCATCACCTTGCTTCCACTAGAGTGCCCAGGTCTGCTTCCACTCACACACACGCTGTTCCTCTGTCTGGCTTACCCTTTCTTCTGCCTTCATCGGACCACTCCAGCTCATGGGTCACCTCCTCCAAGAAGCCCTCTGGCTTGAAGCATCCTGTCCTCTACCAAGTACCCACAGTCCGGTGCTCCCTACCAGCACAGCACTCACCACACTGCCCGGGGCCTGGCCTTTCCTGGTCTTCCAGTCTGCCTGCCCCACTGGGCTAGCAACTCCTTGCAGTTTCTGATACGCAGAAGGGTCCGTTTGTTGAATTAATTAATTAGGCACAAGTCTCCGCGCCTGCTGAGGCAAAACCATGCAGGTTAGAAAAGGATGTCTGGAGGGGGAAAAAAGAAAAACAAAAACAAAACTTTCTCATCCAACAGCCTGTCTCAACGGGCAGCAAGCGGGGCCAAGGCCGCAGACTCTCAGCCCTTTGGAGGCAGGATGGTGGACCTCCCTAACACTAAGCGGCCCCTCAGGGCCTGCCCGGCGCCCCTGCCTCCGCCTCCAACCTCTAGCAGCCTTCGGGCCAGGCCGCCCCTTCCCGGGAGCCTGACAGGCGGGGCGGCCACGCTGCCCGCAAGGTCCGGCCGCCCCGAGGGGACTGGCAGGAAGGGCGCGGCTGACCTCACCACCCTAAGCTCGGGGAGGCGAGGCGGCGGCGGGACAGGAACCCACACGGGTGTAGAAACAGAGCGGAGGTCGCGGGGCTGCGGCCCGGACGGCGCGACGCCCGGTCCCCAGCTCCCAGCCCCGCGCGGGCAGAAGGCTCGAACCGGCGACCCCGGCCCGCGCACGAGCTCCGCTGCGGACCCGGGGGGCGGGCGCGCGGGACGCTCACCCGGACACGCGCCGCTCCCGGCTTTTCCAGAACCTCCCGCGGCGGCACCCAGCTCGTTCGGGCCCTCCTCCCTCGGCGGCTCCACCTCCCGCCGTCGCCGGGCTCCGCCCGCTTGACCGGCAGCCCCGTCCCCACCTCCC
>NW_006788200.1:373160-394709 GCF_000442215.2 Lipotes vexillifer
GGCTCGAACCGGCGCCCCCGGCCCGCGCACGAGCTCCGCTGCGGACCCGGGGGGCGGGCGCGCGGGACGCTCACCCGGACACGCGCCGCTCCCGGCTTTTCCAGAACCTCCCGCGGCGGCACCCAGCTCGTTCGGGCCCTCCTCCCTCGGCGGCTCCACCTCCCGCCGTCGCCGGGCTCCGCCCGCTTGACCGGCAGCCACGTCCCCACCTCCCGCCCCGCCCCCCGCTCCCCCGCCCCCGGCCCCTGGCTCCGCGCCCAGACAGCCTCGGCCAGGGGTCACCACCACAGACAGCGACCCGCGGGAAGGCCGAGCCCGCCCGGCCGCGTGGGAGCCGGGAGCGGGCCTGGGGCCGCCGCCCGCGCCCTTCATGCCGCCCGCCGCTCGCCGCACGTACGCGGCGCCCGCCTCTCCTTGGCGCTCGCACCTGTGGGACTCGGCCCGCCCTCCTCCCCGGCCCCCTGGGCGGCTGGAGAGGGGCCCACGACCCGATCCTGAAGCCGGTGCTGTCGGGGGGAGCATCCCTGGATGCTGGCCAGCTACCCTGGCCCCAGCTCATGCCCATTTCCTCGGTGGTCCTGCTGTATACACGGCTCCTACTGCTGCCTCCCCATCATCACCACCATCAGGTTACAGGGGGTGGGGTCACCCGGCCCAGGAGCTGGATTCTCAGGCATGGGGACAATGGAGAAGGACCTTAAGAAGACTGGAGACCTGGCATCCACCCCCAGGGCCAAGCTCCCAAAGGGATTCAGACTGTCCCCAGCTCCTGGATCCGACACTCCTCCTGGGGGTGTGTGGGGGGGGGGGGAGGGGGGCACCCTGGAGCCAACCTTCGTTTTCCCCAAACCCTTACATACAACATGGGCCAAAAACAGTGGACACTTCTTTCAGCCAATCCAGGCTGTGAGGGAGTGAAGGCAGGGATGCTGCAAATCTCAGCCTGGGCTAGAGGAGGCCCTGGCCGCCAAGCAGGTTCCCATGCCTGCTCTGTGAACCTTCCTAGTCATGAATGAGGGGAAACAGTGTCTGAGAATCTCATCAGAGAGCTAGGCCAGAGTGGGAGGTGCTCAGCCTCTGCCCAGTCCAGTGTGGGGATATTCCCTATGGCACACCATCCAGGCTGGCAGCCCAGACCCGGGGAAGGCATGAACACACAGAAAAATACACACAAGACACATAAAACACGGAATGAGCCACTGTTCCGCCCTTCCTCAGCCACCAGCTGACCTCCCCAGAGCTCATCTAAAACCAGACAGAAATCTTCCTGCCTCTGCTACATCCTGTTATGCCTCAGTCTGCTCAGGTTCTCCCATCCTCTCCCCCTTCTCAGGAGCTTGCCCTGTGGATCATCCCTTCTCTCACTTGAATGTTCAACCTCCTCTCCTCAAACGGATACATCCCTTGACCGGTAAATATTTTCAGGTCTCTAGTATGGAAACAAAACCCTCATTAGACCCCACCAACTATTGCAGTGTCTCTCTCCTTCTCAACCACAGCAAAATTCCCCGAAAGAGCAGTCTGTCCTCACTTTGCTCCCACCCCTCAGAACCCTGCAGTGGGCCTTCTGGCCTCCTGACAAGACCAAACCAGATCTCAACAAGCTCTCTATAACCTCCAAGTCTAAATTCAACAGCCACTCTTCAGTCCTCATCTGCCAAAGCCCCCAGCAGCACCTGACACCCCAGCAGTGTTTGGCCACTGTCTCCCTTGAACACTTTTTTCCCTCGGTTGCCACTAACCTCTCTGGCCACCTCTGCCCAGGCATCTTCACCCCCAGCTCACCCGCCTTTCCCTCTCTCCCCATTAGTCGGTAAAGGTTGGGGGTTACTCAGAGTTCAGGCCTAGGCACTCTACTTTCCTCTCCTCTTTCTATAATTTCTTCCTATACACAGATGACACAAATTTCTCTCTCTACCCTTGCCCTGACTCCTGAGCTCCAGATGCGTATGAATGGCTGCTGAGTCTACGTCTCCGCTGAGTGTCCACAGGCACCTCAATCACAACGTGCCCAGCACTGAGTTCATGCTCTCTCCCCTTCCCCCACCCCCATACCTCTCATATTCCCTGCTTCACTGAGGGAGCCACCCGGCCCCCTGCACCACCACCAGTTACCTAACCAGAAGCCTGGGAATCACCCTCAGCACTTCCCTCTGCCCCGTCCCCAAACCCTGTCCTTCCATATCCCACGTCCATTCAATTCTACCACCTAAATCCTTCTCTAGTTCATTCATTTCTCTCCATCCTCTTTCACTTGAATGATTGCAACAGTTTCCCGGCTGACTGTCCCCCTCCATTCTTACTTCCTCCCGTCTCTCTTCCACACGGCAACCACAGTGACCTCCTCAGAATGCAGATCTGAACCCATCACTCTCAGCTTTGTAAATTGCATTGTTCTTAGGAAAAGTCCTGAAAGTGGCCTATAAGGCCCGGCAGTGTTTGATCCCTGCTCACTACTCTAGCCACACTGACCTTCCCCTCCAGTCCCTCTAACTGGCCATTCTCCCTCCCCATTCCACTCCCAGACCTTTTCACATGCTGTTCTTTCTGTCTAGGAAAATGTCCCTCCTTCCCAATTAAATCCTTCAGGTCCTCCCAGAGGGAATTTCCTCACTTCCCTGGCCAGGTCAAAATCTCCTATAACAGCCTCTCATGTCCTACATGCTTCCTAACACTTGCCACAGTTGAATGTTAGTTTGATTCATGTCTGCCCCCTCCCCCACACACACCACTGGCCTGGGAGTACGTAAACAATGTGTGTTTTGTCCATCATGACATCCTCAGCGACTATGACAGAACTGGACTCAATAAATATTTCATGATTATATGAAGGGATGGGTGTCTCCTTAATGCCTTGCTCCACATAACCATAGCCAAAGTTCTGACTAAAGCCTCCACAGGGCCTCAGAGTCCTGGAACCCACTCATTCCTCAGTGCCTGCTTCTATTCCTCTTCTGTCTCTTATAAGGATACTTATTGGACTTAGGACTCACCTGGGTAATCAGGATGATCTCACCTCATGATCCTTAAATTACATCTGCAAGATTCCTCTTTCTAGATAAGGTCACATCCACAGTGTCCAGGTATTAGGACATGGACATATCTTTTCAGGGCCACAATTCAACCTACTACACTTGACATGCCCTCATGCCCTCCAGGGGCTCCTGGGCCCCTTATAAATCCTTGGCTTTTAGTTCTGAATCTCCAGCCCAGGCCCACTCCAGACCCACATAGCATTTTCTTTGAGGCCACTTGATGGGTGAACTCATTATCTCCCCACACTCTACCTCACACTGCCCACACTTCCTTCCACCCCAGCATTTCCCATATCTCAGGAAGCAGAATCAACATCTCCTGGTCATTTCCATTTTCTTCCCCACCACATTCCCCCATTGTAGATCTTACCTAGTAGATCACTCAACTCATTTACTGCTCTCCATTCCTGTAGCCACAGCTCAAATTCAGGACACCACCATCTCTTACCTGGATGGTCCATCCTGGCCCACAGCTTCCACTCAGCTCCTTCCATCCTTATTTCACACCACAAGCAGAGTGATATTTTAACAGTGTGATTCTGATCATGTCATTTCCATACATAGAACCTCTCAAAGGTGTCCCTGCCACAAGGATAGACACAGATCTCACCAAGGCTGCCAATCCCCTTTATACAGCCCTGATGGCCTCTCTTACCATGTGTAGCCTCAAACTTGATGCTCCAGCACCTGAGGCATTTTTCAGTTCCCTGACTTTTGACTGTGTCATTCTTCCTGTCTGGAACACTCCAAAAGGTTTTCCCTTTGGACCAAGCCTGAGCCAGGTCCCTGCATAGACCCCATAGCTCCTCGTGGATGAATTTCATGCAGGCTATCTGACTCTCATGTCTACTTCCTTCACCACTTTGCCTTCCTAGGAATGGGGGCTGCTTCTGTCCTGTTTACCACTATGTCTCCAGCTCTAGCATAAGGCCTGGAAGCCAGGATCTAGAGAGGGAGTGGGGAAGAAAAATACATGAATAAATGAATGAATAAATGAATGAATGAACATCCTCCACTAATGTGGCCTCCATCAGGCCTCACTAAGCACACCCATTTTGGGTCACTTAATAAATCAACAGCCATCTTGAACAGCCATGTCACACTCCTTTCGCCCAAATCTACTGTGTAAATAAAGTCACATCTCCCTTCTGGTAATGGCTCTATCCTATTCATTCATGCATTCATTCCACAAACATTTGCTGACACCAGTTGAGGCCCTGGCTGGGGATTCAGGGACCATGAAGATCAAAGGGGCTCTGTCTAGTGGGGAAAACTGGCAAGTGAACAGAGGCCCACAAAGCAAACTTACCCAGGGAGGGAAACGCCCAGCCATTTCCAACTGGTGACAGAAGGTGCTACCTGCCTAGTCCCAGTCTTAGAGACCCTTCCCAGGCTCAAGATCAGGTATGCACTGCCACCACTGACCCCAGCATGGCCAGGGGCATTGCCAAGTGAAGCCCTAGCCCCACGCTGTCCCTAAGTGACAGCCCTGGACAATGGCTCCTCAAAGCAGGCTAGACTTGTCTGCCCACCACCCTCATCCCAGGAGAAGAACCTGGTATCTCTCCAGAAAAGGATGGCAAAAATATCTGTGCTGGATGGACAGGTAACTGGATGAATGGGAGGGCAGGTGTGGTGCAGGCTTTCTCTCTAAACAGAGGCATCCTCAGCTTGCCCTGCTCCTGCCTTGCCCCACTCACCTGTGATCCCTGCCCTGGAGAAGAGGAAGGGACAGCTTCCACTGCCTGACACTGAGGCCTCCCTGACTGCTGATGGCACTTTCAGGGCCTGGCAACTACCACAGCATGTGGAAGCCTGGCCAGGGTTTATGAGCACCTGGTCCCTCCATGGGATTCCCCAGAGCAGGGCTCCCGGGATTAACGAATGCCGCAGAGGGTATTATACATACACATCTGTATCTTTCAGCACTGTCAGCATAGAACTGTCCACTGGACTTTGGCACCAACCCTCTCCTCCAGGTTCCTCCTTTAGGGACCAAGAAAAGACTGGATGTGTCCCAATTGACCCGCACTTTTGACTCAAGGCCAATGAGAGAGGGTGCAGCTTGAGTGGGGCCACCTAGTGGTGGCCTTACTGCTTCAGAAATAGGGCCTTGCCAGGTAGTCTGGTCTTACAGCCTGGTGTAGGACCCTGGGGTAGAGACAGAGAATCTGGCAGAAACCCCAGGAGCCTGCAATGCCAGCCCTGGACAGGGCCAAGTGGGTCCCCACAGAGTGCCCACCTGGTACATGCAAAAGATGAGGCAGGCCTGATAGAATGCCAACAAGTCCCCTCCCAGCTGCCTCCCCCATGGACCCCTGCAGCCCAAGCAGAGCCAGCACAAGCTGGGCTGTCATTACAGGGTGGAGAGAGGCATCCAGGGCCTCTGGGAACCATAATTATGCAGCAGGTCCAGGACAAGCCCTCAGGGTCGAGTCAGTGGGCTTTGACTTCGGCTTCCCTCCTCACCACACTCTCCCCACTTCCATCTTGAGCAAGGAACTTCTGGGCTGGTGCAAATACCCAGAGGCCCAGGAGTTAGCTAGGTATGGTGCTTACAAATCTTGATGTTTTAATGCATACAGTGTAAATATGTTTTTAAAAATTATTATTACAACACAGAAGCTCATCCCACCCCCACTCCCATCCCCGTCCCTCCTCCCCCAGCCTTGGACTGGGTAGGGATTAGGGATGGGTGAGGATGAGGTGAGAGTGGGGATAGTTATTGGACATCTGACTTAGCTACTGTTTAAAAGGCCGAAAGTTCAGTGCTTTTACTATTTTTTTCAGGCCTTGTCAAAATGTCAGGAAGCCAGTACAGCAGAGTGTAGAGGAGGCGCGAGAGGTGAGGCTGAAGAGGTCCAGGGGCAGATCATCCTTCGTGGGCCCCCCAAAATGGATTTGGATGTCATGCTGAGGGCAGGGAGCACCCACCCCAGAGTGAAAGCTAGGGAGGAGCAGGATCCCATTTGGGATCCAGGAAGAGCACCCCACCTGCCTACTGTCAGGGAAGGGGGAGAAGGAAGAGCAGAGCCCGGAAATGACTGGGGACGGGGCTGGTGCAAAGTCTACGTGACAGCTGAATGGCGATCTGAAGTAGGGAATGGCAGTGCATAGAGAAAGAAGGGGGCAGATTTAAGAACTCATAAGGAGGTAAAACAGGAAGGCTATGTTCATTCATTTATTCAACAAATATTCACTGAATGCTCTGCTCCCCATTCTGCGCTCCCTCTTCAGGATGAGGCCCTACTTCACATCCAGAATGAGGTCTTTTCACCCTTGGCTCCCTCAGCCCTGCCGTTGCAAAGCAGGCCCTGCTAAAGGAAATCAGTGGCAGCCCTCAGAAAACACAAGAATGGGGAGCAAGTTTGTTACCCCCAGAGAACACACCAGCACCCTTTGGAGTTTTAGACTGACATAGAATCCTAATCACAGCGTCTGGTTTCCTCAGTCGTGAGGCTCCTTCTACAACAAGGTAACCACCCAGTTAATGACGGTCTTGGCACTAACTTACTAATGTCACCCTTCCTCTCCCTGTGCTTCATTTCCCCCTCCTATTTTTAATCAATTAATTATTTATTTTGGGGGGTAAATTTATTTATTTATTTTTGGCTGCATTGGGTCTTCGTTGCTGTGCGTGGGCTTTCTCTAGTTGCAGCGAGCAGGGCCCACTCTTCACTGCGGTGCATGGGCTTCTCATTGAGTGGCTTCTCTTGTTGTGGAGCACAGGCTCTACACGTGCCAGCTTCAGTAGTTGTGGCACACAGGCTCAGTAGTTGTGGCTTGTGGGCTCTAGAGCACAGGCTCACTAGTTGTGGTGTACAGGCTCAGATGCTCTGCGGCATGTGGTATCTTCCCGGACCAGGGCTCAAACCCGTGTCCTCTGCATTGGCAGGTGGATTCCCAACCACTGCACCCCCAGGGAAGTTCCCCCCTCTTAATTTTAAATGAATGTACTTCTGCTCTAGTGCTACATGTTTTTAGGAGCCTTATATCCTTTTTGGAACGAGATGGATATCCATCCATGAGTGACCCTAGCCCAGTCAAGTTGTGCAAATTCTGTGCTGCACAAGCCTGGGTCTCCATTCACATCACAGACATTGTAGATTTGATTATTTATTACAACTTACCAGTAGATGGAAATAAAGTGAATTGCAAATGGGGTATTCTTTGCTGATTTGTAAAAAATCGCCATATGATTTGGTACATCTACCTCCACATAATCATAGGATCCTGAGTCACCCTTTTGGATAAGGCCTTAAGGACCCCAACTCCTGTAGGCTCTCTCCTGCCCTCAACTATCCTGTCTGTATCAGCTCTGGTTGTGGCTCTGACTCTCCCCCAGCCCCTTGAAGAGACACAGTCACCTGAACTTACTGGCGAGCCCTGTCCTCTGCCCAAGGGACACTGCCCAGGACTCTGACCCACCACAGGGAGGCCAAGGCACTCATTCCTCTGGACGCCTTGACTACTCCACACCACATCAAACACACTGCAGTACACCCACATCCCGTATAAGTACATTTTATACTTCTCCAGTAAGAACATGGCTGAGTCACAGTTAACTAGTTCCCATGACATAATGTTATATTTGCTAGCATTTAGTATTTACATTTTCTTTTTTGTAGTTTTCTACATTTTTTCCTGTCTCCATCATTTGCATGAACCTGTGAGAAGCTTGATGATCCCTGTGCCTCTAGTGCTGAAAGACAGAATGACTTGGCCACAGCCTTTGGTAGGAGAATCTTTACCCACTGGACACGCAGGCACACACACACATGCACACAGGGATGTGCAGGCATGCACAAGCCTGTGGAACTTGGCCTCTTACATGAGGAGGAGGAGGTTCTGTGATCTGTACTCTGGCACTGCCCTTAAGCTTGACTCTGTCTCACAACTTAATATTAACTTTGAAACAGAATCTGACCTTATCCCTGACCTTGAACCAGTCAGCTGAGGCTTGGAAACAGAAAGATGTCCTCTTCCATCATCTGCAGAAATCACACCCCCAAAGGGATCAGGGATGACTTGGACAGCGTATCTCCCTGGCTGAAGAGTGAGTGATCCAGATGGTGAAGGCGGAGACATGGCTTTCCCACAGTGTCTAACCATCAGACACTATGCATGCGTCAACAGTCTTGGAAGCAAGCCTTATTCTCTCATCCCAACAGTCACCCAACATCTCCAGGCCAGGCTGACCCCCTGCCTTCATCAAAACCTGGGGTTTTATCTTTACTCCATCCCAGGACAATAGCAGTTATCTATGTCCCTGGGCTAAGATGCATGGGGCCTCAAAACCCTTTGGGAGAATTCTGCTGCTCTGGTCCTGCCCAGAGAGCTGCATCTGCAAAAATGAGGATGGCCAGCAGAGGGTGCATGGAGCCCGCCATGGGCCACCCAGTTAAAGGAGCAGTCCCAGCCTTGCTGAAAAAGCTCCTCAGTTCTTGATCCCATGCTCTACCCCTCCAAGCTGCCAAGGTTTAACTGGGACCCTTGCCTAGAACTGCATAATCATGAGCAACTGGGGCAGATAGAGATGTTTACCAGGCCATAAGGAATGCCTCCAATGCTGGGACCTCTAGTGGTGGGAAAGGTAGGGAGGATGTTGGGAGGGTCCCAAGCCCCTTTATTCATCCATGGGTGACCAAGGCCCTTCACATCCAGTTAAGTTGACTTGCAGCCTTGGGGGAGACTCAGGCCATAGAAGCCAACAGGCCTAAAGAAAAACCAAGGGCCAGTAGTGCAGTGAAGTTAGGTAAGGAGATGGGGGAGGCCACTGACAGGACTCTGAACGTACCTAGAATATCATGGCTCCTGTTGAGATAATTCCTTTAAAGAGAGGGGCCAGAGGAGAAGGAATGGGCAGTCCTCATCTGGGTTCCCCTGATGCTCCAGTGCTTCTGTAATAGGGCAGCTAATGGAGGGAGCGTTCTCCCGGTACCAAGTGTACCCTAACACTTCGCAGACATCATCTGTTTTGGATGGCTTCTGCTTGCTTCTTCAGATCCCTGTCTCTCTCCCTTCCCTTGCTCTGTGCTCCTGGCTGCTTACCCATATGGATGACATCAACAGGTGCTCCTGCCGTGTGACTTTTGATTAGATTCAACCAATGGGGAATACCAAGAAATGGTCAGCCAGAGGGAGGAAATGGACTTTGGGGAAGTTGCCTGCAGCCTACACTTGAGGGCCTGGCTCAGTGACCTACTCAGCCTCAGGACTGTCTTTGAGCTGCCCTGGCTATACTGAAGGGCAGCCAGGCCCATCTGCTCTAGAAGGGCATTCACACTGGATCACTCAGTCCGAGGACTCAGAAGCCTTCTACACCCTCACTTACCCATGTCAATAAATATTTGCTGACACCTTCTCTGTGCCCAGTCCTAGGTGCCCAGGGACATAGATACAGAGATGAGTCTGACAAAGGCATCTGACAGAGCTAAAGGTTTTTTTTTTTTTTTTTGAGGGGGGCCAAGGACACAGACAGGAAACTGGCAATGAATCCTAGGGGTTGAGGGAAACTGCAGAAGGGGCATCTCACCTGCTGAGTGGTCAGGTAAGGGAGTGGGGTTTGGGTCTCCCTGAGTAGTCAGCCAGGGGGAGTATTGGAGGTCTGGGAGACAGAAGGAACAAAGGCTGGGGTGGGGGGGTGAGGGAATTCCCTGGTGGTCCAGTGGTTAGGACTCTGTGCTCTCACTGCCAAAGGCCCGGTTCAATCCCTGGTCAGGGAACTAAGATCCCACAAGCCACGTGGTATGGCCAAAAATAAAAAAATAAAAAGGCTGGGGCGGGGGATGACTAATTCACATGGAAGCCTGTGGTGGCCAGGTAGGGCCTCATTCCACCCACTGGAAATCTAGTATCTGCTGCTTGAACTTCACAGACCCTTACTAGCAGAGGTGGGATGGCATGGGCAGCCAGTGCCATTTTAAACTTTTGTTTAAAAACTTCTTATTAAGATATAATTAACATACAGAAAACTATACATATCTTAATATATAGCTCAATGTGTTTTGAATATATATAAATTCATATAAGCATCACCTAGATCAAGATATAGACTATTTCTGCAATATCAAAAGGTTCCCTTGTACCCCGTTATAGTCAATAAAATCTCCCAAAGTTGACTACTATTCTTTCTTCTTTCTCTTTTGATTATTTTTGACAGATTTTGGATTTTATAAAAGTGAACATATACACTATATACTTTTATGTCTGCTTCTTAAACTCAACATTATGGTTGTGATAGCAATCCACCTTGCTGCTTTTGGTAGTACATCATTCTATTTCATTGCTGTGTGGTATTCCAGAGTTTGAATATATCATAATTTACCCATTCTATTGTAGGTGAGCATTTGGATTGTTTTTAAATAAAGTAATAAAGCTTTTAAATAAAGCTGATCTGTATATGTTTGCACATGTATATTCTTAGCATACATTCTTATTTCTTAGTGGAAATAAACATTCATTTATATAGAATATAAACCCAGGAGTGGAATTGATAGGTCATAGGATATGCATATATTTAGCTATAGTAGTTACTTCCAACCATTTTTCTAGGTGGTTGCACAAAATTACTCTCCCAGCAGCAATGTATGAGAGTTCCCGTTGTTCCATGCAACAATGTGGGAAATGCCCCCAGAAAAAGCCAGGGTAAGTGTGGAACTCACTACACATTATTCCCTTTCTCAAGGATCATAATCCTTCAATTCTTACCTGTATTGGTTGTTCTCCAATGCCCTCAAATAGTTGTTCTTTATATTTTGTCCAATTTTCATAAATGTTTTTGGCAAGAGTATTAGTCTGATACAACCTACCACCATGGCCAGAACTGGAAGTTTTATTTAGTCCAATTCTGATGCCAGATTAGAAAATACTGGAAAGGGATAGGCCCCACTGGCCCAGCTGCTTTCAGCTCCAGCTTATATTCTTAGACACCTGTGGTATCAGATCCACATTCTGAATTAGGGCTCCCTATTTTCCTTTCTCTTCCTTTCTTCTTTTAAAATTTTATTGGATTCCAAACACGAGTGAGTAATTGGTAATAGACTTACTTCTCCACCTAAACAACTATAAAGCTAGATAAAACATTTATAGCAACTGATTACAGGCACTGGACATCAAATAGACTTCCTCCTTGAGAGAAAGGAAACACATGAGGTGAATTCCACATTCACTAAAGTTCTTTGCCTAGGGCATTTTCCAAACTACGGCAGAGGAAAGTGGAGCCCAAACAGAGCAATGGTCTCCCTGAGTAAAGGAAACAGAGATCAGAGATAGAGGATACTGAGGTGGCTGAACTTTGGGGGCAGGGTATTAAAGAGGAGGGAGCTGCATGGAGAAGGAGCTCTAGAAATCTGCATAGATGCACTCTTGAGACTTTGTCTAAGTTGTACATGTGCAAGGAAAGAATCTTTGAGGCCTGATGGATAAAAACTCTGAGTCTGTGAACTAAATGGGGATTCCAGAGTTAACACAGTGCTGACACCTGTTCTGGTCAGAGTGGAAAGACCTTGCTGAACACCCTGAGCATTTAATTAAAATCTTAGAAAGTCCGTACCTTAGGAATAGGGCTACTCTAACCATACAAAATGCGTTCTAACAAAGCCTCAACAGGATCAGATTAATCCTCTAGTAGATTTACTGCCTAGTGGAACAAACTCAACACTCTATAAAGAAGAGCGTAATCCAGACTCTCAACAATGTATTGTCCACAATTCCCAACATACAATCAAATATTATCAGACATATGAAGAAGCAGGAAAATATGATCTATAACCAAGAGAAACAATAATGAATAGAAACAGATTCAGATATAACACAGATATTGGAATTAGCAGATAAGGACTTTAAAACACCTATTATAAATATGTTCAAGAATTTTGAGTAGTAAGAGGGACATAATAAATGAACAGATGAGCCATCTCAGCAGAGAAGTGGAAACTGTAAAAAAGAACTAAATGGAAATTCTAGAACTGAAAAATATAATATATAAAATGAAAAATTTACCAGGTGGTCTTAAGAGCAGACTGGACACTGCAGAAGAAAAGTTCAGTAAACTGGAAGTTAAGTCAATAGAGACCATCTAAATGGAAACATAGGGAAAAAAAGGACTGAAAAAATGTGAATAGAGCCTCGGTGAAGTGACCTGGAAACATTATCAAGCAAACTAGTATACATAGAACTGAAGTCCCAGAAGGAAAGGAGAGAAAGAGATTGCAGCAAAACTTCAAAAGAATAGTAACTGAAATACTAAATTTGATTTTAAAAATTATTAACTCACCATCCTCCAGAGCTTAGGATAATAAAACCCCAGGCGGGATAAACACAAAAGAAACCACATCCAGGCACATCATAATCAAATATCTTAAAACCAAAGAGAACATCTTAAAAACAGTGAAAGAGCACAAACACGTTACATTAAGAAGAGCAATGATAAGAATGAACATTTACGAGTCATCAGAAGTAATGTAAGCCAGAAAACATGGAAACATAAGGCGATATATTGCATATTAAATATGCTATTAAAAGCAACCTAGAATTCTATGTCCAGAGAAATTATCTTTAAAAAAGAAATGAGAAATAAAAATATTTTCAGATTAAAAAAAAAAAGCTGAAAGAATTCATCACCAGTGGACCTGCACTATCAGAAATGTTAAAGGGGGGGACTTCCCTGGTGGCACAGTGGATAAGCCTCCACGCTCCCAAGGTAGGGGGCCCGGGTTCGATCCCTGATCAGGGAACTAGATCCCACATGCATGCCGCAACTAAGGAGCCCACCTGCCACAACTAAGACCCGGTGCAACCAAATAAATAAATAAATAAATATTAAAAAAAAAAAAAGAAACGTTAAAGGAAGTTCTTAAGGCTGAGGGGAAATGATACCTGATGGAAATTTGGCTCTAAACAAGGGAACAGACTTGTAATAAGTAAATATAAAATATGTTTTCTTGTTTCCTAAATTATTTAAGAGACACCTGACTGTTTAAAGCAAAAATAACAACTCTTCATTATGGAGTTTATGACATTTGTAGAAGTAAATGTACAACAACATAGTAAAAAGGAAAGGAGGGGTAAATGGAAGTATACTATTGGAAGGTTTTTACATTGTCTAAGAAGCAAAATTTATCCTTTTCTTCTTTATTTTTCATTTTATTATCTTCATCTTTCTAGTTATAAATACAATACAAATTTATTTATATAAAATTAAAACACTGTAGAAATACATAACCTGGAAAATGTAAATGTCACAAAACACTATCACCAGCAATAACTATCAATAGTTTGCAGTATATTGCTTTGACTTTTTTTATCTATATATAACAGAAAGCCATATTTAAAGTATTTATCTTGATGAAAAAGATATTATAAAATATTTATCTATAATTTCTACCAGGCCTTTTTTGTGTTTAAGTATACGAATAGTTTATAAGAACACTCAGATCAGAAAAACTGAAACATAATTTGTGAATCAGTTTGGAAGTCATTTTATAGTATGGAGAAGTATATAGTATACAGGATTATAACCATACCTTTTTGTATAGATAATAAATGACTCCAACATGATTTATTGAATAAACTACTATTTATCCTCTGAATTAAGATGTATCCTTTATCACATGCTATGAGCTGTCTTGTTCCATTGATATATTTGTCTGTTCCTATGCTGCACCACACTCAATTACTTCAGCTTTATCACATATTTTAACGCCTGTAGGGCAAATCTCTGGTTTTTGTCCATATTTACCCTTCCAGTTGATCTTAGAATCATCTTGCCAATTCCCCTCTCCCAAATAAATTTTGATTAGAATTACTTTGAATTTATCAATTAACTAAATGTAACATACTGAGTCTTCCAGGAACATGACATATGCCTCTATTTATTTTGTTTTCTTTTCTATTTAACCTAGAGCAAAACTTATATGCTTTCCATGTTCCCTAAGTCAGTTTCTAGGTATTTCTCATGTGTCACTGTTATTGTGAATGGTAAATTGTTTACATCATATTTTTTAATTAGTTGTGACTTAATACTTTTAAAAGCTATTAAAACCTGTATACATACACGAATATACCTTATTCTGCTCCATCTGACTAGATCCCTCTACTAGTCATAGTAGTTTTTCAATTGATTCTCCTGGATTTTATGAAGGCACAACCATAATAACATCTGCCAATATTGACCCTTTTGACTCATTCCATTACTTATTTTTTTTACTTATCAATTATTCCTTTTTTTCCACCTTATCATCCTAGTAAGGACCTCCAAAACAACACCGCACAGTAGTAGCAAAAGGGACATTGTTTGGATCCTGACATTAATGGGAATTTCAGAGTCTTAAGTCCAATATTGCCTTTTGGTTTCTAGTATATGTTATTTAAAGTGTTAACGTTTCCTTCTCTTCATGATTTTCTAACTGTTTACTGTGAATGGCTGGTGAATTTTATCAAATGCCTTTTGAGATGATCACAGTGTTCCTTTTTTCTCTTTAATCTATTAATCAATGGATTTTATAATGTTAAATCAAGCTTGCAATCCTAGAAAAAAATCGCCAAGTTGATAACTATTTTATCATACTACGGAAGCCACTTTGTTAAATTCACAAATTAGATGGATCTGCCATTTTCTCTGCAGGGGGCTGCCTGGGTGTTAGGATAATAAATAGATCTTAACAATAATTGTGGAAGCTCTCCATCTTGCGCTGGCTCTGGAACACCACCGTTCTCAGAGGGAGAATGCTTGTGTTCCTTATCTGGGCCAACAATGCTTCATGCTTGAATGCCCAACGTCACAGTTCTTTGTGGTCACTTGTTTTAATGCTACACAGCTACCTCTCAGGGCCTGCTGGTTCCAGAGCTCTGGGCAGGGCCCATTCCAACACTCAGTGCATGTCTAGTCCGGACCTGCCATTTTCCCTCCATCTTCCCTGAGATGAGACGGTTCTTGCTTAACTCTCAGCACACAGAATGCTCATTATACATTCTCTGCGAGCAATCCTGGCTTCTTGTGTGGGAGAGGCAGCCCTCTACAGCCCCCAGCCCCACCTCCCCTGTTCTTTGGCAAGCCTACCTTCCTGGAAATACAACGATCTCACAGGCAGCAAACAATCTGATCCAGTGTCCTCTCAGCGGGGGCTCACATCACATATACCCTCTTTCCACTGTGGGCGGGTATAAGAGATGTGGGGTGTGAGGAGCTCAGCCCCCAACACTAAGGGCTCTGCCCACTTCCCACTGCTGAGCCTGGGTCTGCACAGCTATGGACCTAGCCTTGGGAGGGAAAGTAAGTGGGAAAGGATTTTTTTGAAAATTCTTGGGAGGCAAAAAATAGCCACCCAGGACCTGAGGCTCACTCATGGGTCCTGCTCCAGTCCATTCACCCCATGGGCCTGGAGAAGCCTCAACCCAGCTTCACCCTTCCAGGCCTGTATCTGGCTCTTTCTGCTCTAATCCCCGTGGCCCCCCGCACCTGGTTTCCCACACCCTGGGGCCAGCTGGTGACTGCTGCACTCTGGGCACAGCTCTGCCCCACTCTCCCAGCAACCGGGGTGGTCAGGCTCACACCAGGTGGCCACAGCTGGGGTGTCCCATAGCCAGGCCCGGAGGTGAAGTCAGCCTGAACAGTCCCTGCCAGCTGGTGACTCAGCCACTAGAGGCACCACAGGCACGACTTGGCACAGCTGCGCTCCACGGGGCAGGGTATTTCACCAAGACCAGCCAGTGCCTAAAGTTGCTGGTGCTGTAGTGGGGTGAGTGGTCCTTAGACATAGAAAGGATGCAGCTGGGAAGACAGGCTGGAAACAGGGCCATGCTTGCTGGACTCCTGAGGAAGGCTTCGCGGCCTCCACCAATCTCACTGTGGTCCCCAAGAGTCTTGGGTAGCCTGGGACAGAGGCCAAATCTATACCGGTAAGAAAACTACGAGGGGTAGGGGCTGTTAAGGTTCATCTCGAGGAGAAGGACTAGGAAGACTAGAATTTAAATCTTTGAAGTTATCTCCAAATGAGGCTACACATTTTTATGTGTGTTACAGACATTCAATTCTTTGATACTCAGGCTTAAAACAATGCCTGACCTATAGGAGGCTCTCAAAAATATTTGTTGAATAAATGACCAAAGCATAAATAACATATGCCATGATTCTTAAAACACTATTTTCACATTTTTTCCATTTTTATTTCACTGAGAGCTTAGAAATATGCAAGTGGCCAGGACCTCTCCTGCTCTCCCTGAGTGGCCTGGGTGTCAGCTCTAATGGTCAAGAAGAGGAGGAAAGTCCTCAGCCAGGAGAACAGAGAATCCTGGCCAGGTCACTGCCAAATGTGAGTGTCTGTGGATGTGTGGACTGGGGTAGAGCTAAGCTGTGCCAGGAGTCCAGGCCCAGGGAGCAAGTCCCAAGTTGACAGACGAATAGAGGTGTGTGTCTTAGGAGCCCCAGTGATTAGATTCCTGGGCTGCTTCCCATGCTTGTTTCCTCTCTGTCATGCCTGCACCTTTGGCAGAGCCTTACCTGCACCTGACAGCCATGTCTCTCCTCCTGAGCTGCAGAGGGAATAGTCCTGCTTATGCTAGAGCATGGTGATGATTGGGTCAGGGCCAAGAGCGTCCAGGGAACAAAATGAACAGTCCAGTTGCTCCCTGATCCCTCTGCTGTTCCGCTTGGAGAAGCTGATTTGTAAAAGGAGGTACTTTCTCTGCACAGGGACCAGTGTGGCTGGCTGATAGAAGCCTTCAACTCTCAGGGGAAGCTGGAAATTTGAGAACACATGCACTGGACTTCTATTTTGGGGCTACAGGTAGAACTGAGGCATTTGGTGCTAGGAGAGGCTGGGTGATCTAGGGCAGGCTGCCTGCACCCTCTGGCCTGAATGAGAAGTAGGAGGGAGGGTAAGATGGGGGTGTCCTTGAGGCAGGGGCTGAGACCATGGTGGCTTTGTAAGCTGCTTTCCTGAGGCCCCCGTAGCACAGCAGTCAATTACATGGGCCTCACCACCACCTCCAACAGCCTGTTCTGTCACTTCCCTGCCTGGGCTGGGCTGAGCTGCCCCTGGCTCTCCCACCTGTCTGCTGCTTCCCTCCACTCTTCCCAACACCCTCCACTCCCAGGCCTCAGGGCCAGGGCCTCCCTGGGCCCAGCTGGGTAAACCTGCCCCGCCCTGCTGCGTGGCATTCCCTTTGTTGGGTCCCAGAGCAGATGGGTTTTCTCTGTAAAAACAGAGACAAAGCAGGTCTGACAGGGGTGCTACTGGGGATTGCAAGTATGACTGAGACACATCTAGTCCCTGGTGCAAGGGGCATGGCAATGTCACCAATGCAGCGTCTAAACCCCTGGTCAACTGCTTAGAAGCTATGTGAGGTTGGGTTGGACACTCACCCATTCCAAGGCTCGGTTTCCTGATGAGAATTGGTTCTGCTTTCGTGTCCGCCCTGGAATCTGGCTCTGGGCCAGTAACTAGGCTCCAATTGTTAGAATTGGCTTTCTCCCTGTTTGGACCTTCAGAGACCGGTTCTCTCTAGAGCCTCTAGCCTCTCAGCCCCCAGAGGAGGTGCGGCAGAGTGGGGAGTCCCCACCACACCTCCAAGTCTAGCGAATCAAGTCTAGGCTAGACACACAGCAGGCACTCAATGAGAGTTTGTTGAGGGATCGAATGGCACAAAACTAGAGCTGGGAAACTCCCTTTGTCACAGGCATGCCCTCTCCTGTGTTCTGCTGCACCAAACGCAGCTCAAAGGCCAGCTTTGTTGCCTCCTTGACTAGCCTTGTCATCCCAGGATATGTGGGGCATCAGATCCTCAGCCAGCCCAAAAGCTACACCACCCCAGACCTTCCTTTTGGATGTCGCCTGGTGCCCATGCCCCTGGCTGCCTTCACCCCTTTCAGAGCCCCTCAAACCTTGCCTAGGCCTACCTTGCTCCCTACCACTGTGGCTCCAACCCCTGGCCCTGCAGAAGGCCCATATAGCTCCTCCCCATCCAGCCCTGCTACAGACTGCTGTCCTTTCCACCCTACAGACTCACAGGTTCCTAGCCTTGACCAGCAGGCCTCTTGGAGAGCGGACCCCAAGGAGGCCAGAGGCCATGGGACCTCGGATTCGGGCCACATTAGGCCGCATTAGACCACACGGAAATGAGGGCTTCTCAGGTTCTTCTTTGGCTACCCTCTGAGCCCTGGAGTGGCCAGTACTGGGGAGTGGGCATCCCATGAAGAGGAAATGCCCCATCAAGATTCAGATCCCCTTGGAATCCAGGCTATTGACTGAAGGGAGAGAACTAGGCCTTGAAGGATGTATTGGCCTGAATGGAGCAGATTCTACCCAGAGACCTGTGGTCACGGGGCCAGGACAGGGCAGGTTAGGGTCTGAGCTCTCTGGGCAGCCCCTGGCACCTCACAGGAAGGTATCCTAAAGGGCTGCTCCATCAGCTTCACTACACACTCCACCCAGGGCTGCTTCCAACCCTGGATGGTCCCCGGGGTTGGCCTCAACCTCACCCTGAGGTTGTTCTTGTTCTGGCCCTTCCCTCCTGCTCACCCTGGGTTCAGTCCCAAAGGCATCTTCCAAGGGCATCTGTTCCTGCTGGAGCCTGCCAGTCCATTGGGGAAAAAGCATTGTAGTTTCTCCTGACCTTAGACAGACCTGGCCACACACAGCAGACCTAGGCATAGTGCCCTGAGCTACTTGGGGCTCCCTTGAAAGACAGGGCCACTGAGTGTGCCTCCAAGACAGCAGGAGCAGAAGTCTTCCCCCTCCTGGGCCCCCTCATGCCCTCCCTGCCTCTCTCTGGGCTGTGGACTGGGGGTGAGCTGTGATAATAATTCCCATAACGGTAATAATATTGTTACTAACAAATGTTTTTGAACACCCTCTGTGTGCCAGGCTCTCTGTGGGTGCTGAGGAAACGTAAATAAATAAGGTAGACACAGTCCTTGTCCCCATGGATGCCTCTACCACAGTGCTGGGCAGGCACAGGCCATGGCATATGGAAAGCACTCAATACGTTTGTGTTGAATGAATAAAGAATGCATAAAATGAGCAGTCTGGTTATACTCAGCAGCACAGATGCCTGGTGGGGTGTGCAGTGAACAAGTGAAGGCCACTAGGGCAGAGGTGAGGTGTGACTCAGCCACCACCATCCCCACCTTGGAGAAGGCTCCCAGACCCTGTAAATTGTCCCATGACCTGGTGCTCCAGCATGATAGAGATTCAGCAATACAGCAATCCCCCAGGAACAAGGGCATTAAGCATGAAAAGGAAATTCTGAGAGTTTCCTGGAGGGAGTATTGGGGATGCATTGGTAGAAGCTTGTCTAACCTGCTATCCAGGATGCAGGGTATCTCAGGAATGAGCCTACAGTGTGGCCCCTAAGAAGGGCTGCTTCCAGTCTCCAGGAGCACAGCCTTGTCCAGGCCTGTGTCCTGTGGTAGGGTGCTGTCAGAAGTGGGCCTCTGATGTCCTCTCAAGACAGGGATGCCATCAAGGACCCACTGTGGGGGATGACTGGCATGGACCCTGGAACTAGCCCAGAAACTGTTCAATGAAATGGGGAAAGTTTATTCTCCTGATTCTAGAAGAGCCACTCCCCACCACACCCCTGTCTTCAACCCTCTGCGAGAAGCCTTCAGAGATGGATTACACAGCCCAGATGCTGAAGGGCTAGGAAAGTCATACTCGGGAAGACCACTTCTGCAAGGGGGTGATACGGTCCCCCCCAAGTGGAAGTAAACAGGAAGGTAAGGAAGGGATTTCACGATGGTGGGTGGTGGGGTTGGCAGTCCCTGGGGGTGTGTAAGTTGGGAGAAGGAAGCAACGTCTAAGGAAGAGTTTCAGGAATCCACTATGGGATGCCTTGGGCAGGAGCTTCCACAGACTCCTGAGGTCCCCCTCCCCACAGCAAAGCTCTGCACCATTTTCATTCACCATGGCTCTTGGAGTCCTGATGAGGTTTCTGACCACCCAGCCATGCTGTGCACTTAATCCTCGGACAGTCAGTGATAGTGATAGTTGTCCCCAATCTTCACATCATTCAATGGGGTCCAAGTCCTGGGGAGCCTCTGGCCTAAGGGTTCCCAAGAGACCATCCAGCAGCCAACTCTCTTACTGGCCCTTCCACTCGGTCCCCGTTGAGCCTAAGTCTGTACAGAGCTGAGCAGAAACCTTCTCCCTCACAGTATTGAGAGCCCAATGGCTGGCACTCCCTGGATATGTATACATACACACACACACACACCCATATACATCCTCCCACACACACACCACTGCTACACACACCACTCATGTTTCTCTGCCAGCTCAACAGACAGCAGCACCCCGTCTCCCAGAGAGGCATCCATATTCCACCCTGAAGGGCACCCACACTTCCTTGGACTACCCGAAGTTTGTGCCTCTCAAGCGTCCTCCTTCTTGAGGTGTTACAGATCCCATAGACACATCTTACCACATAACCTGTTATCATCCCAAGGGCAGCATCCATAACAGAACTTGGACAAGAGGGCACACAGGGTTATCAAGAATGGCTAAATTAGGGGCCCCTCATGGTCTGGAACGACAGATAGTGCCGCCCTGATGTAGCCAGACCAAAGTGTCCAGGAGGGTCTGAGAGTGGTAAGTGGGGCCCTGGCTAGGCCATGGCACCTGCAAAGGCTGTCCCTGGAGGACAATGGTTGAGAGTGGAAAGAAGACTAGGGAGGGTCCCAAGAGAAGGGCTGCCCCAAATTCCACTCCCCTCAGTACTTCACACACCTCCAACGTGGCACAGCCAAGACCCCAGCTACCTTAGCTGCTCCTTTTCTAGGTAGCCTGGGGAAACAAAGCTCCTTGCAAGGGAGGAGGGAAGGGGGTCATGTACACAGGGATAAGGCCTGGAAGGACAGGGCAGCTGGAGAAGGCCTGAGTGTCTTGGGGAAGCAATGACACCTGAAAGGACAAGACAGGGCACCTTGCTTCTAAACTCGGCAGCGGTCACCTCTTTCAGAGGGCCTTCCTGACCTCTCCAAATGAGGTTGGGTACTTTTTTGTTCCTGCTCCCATACTTGGCACTGCCCGCTGTCATCCTGGGTCTGTGACACTGGCCCAGGCCTTCTTAGGCCCAGGGCTCCCCATCAGTGCTCGTTCGCTGTTCAGAGGACTCCTCGCACTGAGGGGTGGGGTCGCAGGTTTGCCTGCCAGGACCTTGAGGAGGTTTCGGAGCAAGGCACGGCCCCATCCCCCATCTGGGCTGCCCCTGCCCCCCGTCCTTCCCCAGGCTGGGGCGCCGCCCCGCAGAAGCGACTTCAAAGGGCCAGGCTTGAGCTTCCACAGCCGGGCTCCGGTCCGCGGCCCGCAGAGCGGAGGCCGGGGCAAGATCTCCGACGTCGGGGCCGTTCCAGTCCCGGCTCTCTGAGAACCTGGCGGGGGTGCCGGGCTGCAGGCTGCCGGGGCTGAGGGGCGGGTCCTTTGAGCCCCCCGAAGTGGGAGGGTCGGGTCGGCCGCGGGGCCAATCCCGGCGCGCGGGGAGCAGGGGCGGGGGCCGGGCGAAGGGGGGTACG